>NC_058408.1:9125043-9304875 GCF_002201575.2 Neomonachus schauinslandi | reverse complement strand
CACACACACACACACACACACACACACACACACACACACACACACACCCTTCTGCCAGATCCTCCCCAATGCTAAAGAGGCAACCGTGTGCTAACCGCTTCTCCTGGTGCTCACACACACAAAATGCAGCCAAGAGAGAAGTCTCCGCATCTGAGAGTGTCCAGAAGCCACGTTACAGAATGTCTGTTAGCAAACTGGAGGATGCTGTTGCTGACTGAGTGATCCTTGCAAGAACAAATAAATCTCTAACATAAACCTGATCAGAACCGTCTCAGAGAAAATGCTCTTCTAATACAGGTGCCCACTCCCGCCCCAGCAGCCCCCGACACACACTCACACCAAATGTCTGCATGGAAACCTCATTCTAAGTGAAGTTTTAAAAACACTGGTTGTGATCGAATCGACAGGTTGTTTTTAAAAGACACTCTGGTGGCAGAAGGACTAGCGGTCTCACTGGAATGTTCTCCACTGTGGCAGGTAAGCATGGTGACCTCCGCAGGCTGCCCTCTTCTCCCTTCCGCCCAGGGACCCGAAACCTCCATCGGCTGGAGAAGGAGTCTCCCTCCCTCACAAGCGAGCAGGGATGGGAAAGTCCCCACTAGCCAGCCGGCCCTTGTCACATTGGTCCTGAAAGGCGACTGTGACTTTCCTTGTTGGGGCTTGTTTCAGGGACGCTTACAGCCCGACTGCCCCCATCTCCTCTTCCTCAGGGAAGGAAAGGCAGGCCCCTCCCTGGGGGGCCTGACACAGGAGCTCCTGCTGGGGGAGACACAGGGCCCCCTGAATGCCAGGCCAGATCCCTCCTGGGAGCATCAGTGCCTGACGCCAATCCCAGCATGTCAGGAACACGGCTCTTCTCTCCACTCTGAGGTTGGTCGGAACCAGCCTGGCATGCGTCAGCTGGTTATGGGTCTCCTCTTTTGGAAGACTTTACGTTCTAATCAGCTCAGTAAATGCCCACAATGGTCCCAACCGGCCCTGAAGAAATTTTAGGGAAATGTATATGGACAATTATCTTAATGCCTCATAAATGTATGACACTAATGAATGTTCAAAGCATGAACCTTTATTACTTAAAGATGACTCAACCCTGTGAAGCAGCAAGGACCAATCCTGTCATCCAAAAATAAGGAAATTGGGGCTTAGGAAATAGTTAATCCAGGGTCACACAACTAGTTACTTGCAAAACCAGGCCTAGGAGGCCTCTAGCCAGAAAAGTAATGGGAATGCTAAGACTTGCTTGCACGGAACAACCACATAGGGGTTGGATGAGACAGAGTACAGGTACTGGAGGTTTCCTTCTTACTGACCAGCGTGGGTTCCGCTGGGAAGGTGTCAATGGTTTCTCCTATCTCCAGGAACCGGAATCATCCCTCTTTGTGGATGCTCCATTCTGCTCCATACGAGTGCTGTGTCTACACGTGAGTGGCTGCTGGCTATGTGTGAGGTCCCTGAGGGCAGGGAGGGCTTGGCGCACTGCCTGGCACACAGTAAATGGTCAGTATTTGTGAACTGACTGTCCTCCATCCGATCTGAAGGTGAAAGCAGGACTTGACCGTACTGTGGCTCACTGCTGCCATCTCGTGGCCAGTTCTAAGAAACAGCGCACAGATGGAGCCGTTTCCCCCGCCCCCCCCCCCCCCCCCATCT
Organism: Neomonachus schauinslandi; assembly: GCF_002201575.2. Taxonomy (NCBI): domain Eukaryota; kingdom Metazoa; phylum Chordata; class Mammalia; order Carnivora; family Phocidae; genus Neomonachus; species Neomonachus schauinslandi. The sequence goes on along the minus strand of NC_058408.1, from coordinate 9,303,225 downwards.
GCCAGCAGGGCCGCCCCCAGGCTACAGTCCACCCTTCTGATCAGGAACGACTCACGCACAGATTTCCACGACCCACTTTAAAAATATATGTGTATCTCGGGGGCCTGGGTGGCTCAGTCGGTTAGGCGTCTGCTTTCTGCTCAGGTCGTGGTCCTGGGGTCCTGGGATCGAGCCCCCGTGTCCAGCTCCCTGCTCAGTGGGGAGTCTGCTGCTCCTTCTGCGCCCCACCCCCGATCGTGCTCGCTCTCTCGCAAAAATAAATAAATAAAATCTTAAAAATATATATATATATATGTGTGTATCTCATGCTAGCACAGTATCTGGCTCCAAAAGAAAAGTCAAATAAGGAAATCAGCCAACTGGTAGGCATTGATTATGTGGACAAGTATATGTCAGAGCACATTAAAATACAGGAAAAGCACACTTCCAGTTCCTGATTTTAAAGAGCCTACAGTTTAACCTGGAGTCATAACACTCCACAGCACCAACATCCCAGCACACTTCACGTACTTAGAGCAGCAGAAGTTTGAAAATTCCAGGTGACATTTGACCCAGTAGACAAAGCAAAGATTTTCTGGAGCAAAAAATTTGAGAAAACGAATGGCATACTTTTATATTTTTTTTTTCACTATGATGATTCAGATAAGCAGAAAACCCTCTTGCTACAAAATACTTAGAAATTCTAGATAAAATATTAAAAAGCCCTGCTTAATGCAGTGGGGAGCAAACAAGAAAATAAAGACATTTTACAGGAGCCAAGAATAGGAATTGAAACATAAGGATAAGACACTGTAGAAAATCAATGAGCAGACTTGTAACATGATGAAGTAGTTTTTCTGAAAGCTAAAAATAAAGTCAATGAAATTAAAAACTCGACGGTTACATTTTAGATGGCAGACTAAACATGGCTGAAGAAATAATAAGGAAACTGGAAATAGATCTGAGAAACTTTGCAAAAATGTAGCCTTGAGAAGCTAAAAACGTGAAAAATAAAAAGAGTAACGAGACTCAGAGGCGAGAATAAAGGGTCCTACATCTATGTAACCACATAGCTAGAGGGAGAGAACAGAGAAAGGTGAGTAGACAACAGGAGAAAAGGAAACAGCTGTGATTTTCTAGACTAGAGGAAACACAGAGATCTTGCTACTAGAAAGCACAAGTAGGATAATTAAAAATAAATCCATACCTGAACACTTCATGACAAATTGCAGAACATCAAAGACAAAGAGAAGTCTTAAAAAAAAAAAAAAAAGGCAGGAGGAAGTAGAAAATATGTTCAAAATGTTGAGAGAAAATACACAGCTAAATTTTCACTCAAAAGTGAAGGTAAGGGCCGCCTGGCTGGCTTGGCCAGTAGAACATGCAATTCTTGATATTGGGGTTGTAAGTTTGAGCCCCGCACTGGGTGTAGAGATTATCTAAAAATAAAATCTTTAAAAAAAAATTTTTTTTTTTAAGTGAAGGTGAAATAAAGACATTTTCCAACAAAGCATAGACCACTAACACCCTCTGTGAGGGGATCACTTACAGGATGTACTTTAGGAAGAAAATCTAATCCAGAACAAAGAATAATGCAAAATGACATTGGAAGTAAAGGCATTTTAGCAAAATTCTGGGTAAATATAAACAAGCACTGACAGCAATAACGATTTTTGAAAAACAGTAATGATAACTAACTTACCGGATACAAAAGAACAAGGTGGAACTAAAACACTTAGCAACACGAACGTGTAGGACGGACAGTGTGATCAGAGTTAAGGTTTTCTAAAGCTCCTACGTTGTTTGGGAGGAGGTTAGGGATTCTGTCAAGTATGCTAATGCTTGCACATTAATTTTAAAAGATAATCGCAAAAGAAAAATATAATGTGTAATTTCCAAACCTGTAGAGATGATACAAGTGAATATAGAAATCTCAAGAACTTCTGGTTAAACACAATAGATTTAACCACTGTTCTCTCTCTGCTTCTTCCTGAAAACACTCTAAAGATAATACTGACACAAATAAGTGAGTTCCGCAAGATGAAAGACCAGTATGCAAAAATCTTGTGTATTTCTATATGCTAGCAACAACATTGGAATTTGGAATTTTAAAAAAATACTATTTACAATAGCATCAAAAAATACAAAATACGTAAAAACAAATTTGATAAAAGATGTACAATACCTGTAAACTGAAAACTACAAAACATTGCTGAGACAAATCAAAGACGACGAAAAAAAAATGGAGAGACAGACTTTGTTCAGGGGTCAAAAGACACAACATTGTTAAGATAGCAATTGTCCCCAAATTAACCTATGGATTCAACACCATCCCAATTAGAGCCTCAGCAGGACATTTTGTAGAAACTGACAAACTGATTCTAAAATGTATACAGAAATGCAAAGGACCTATAATAGCCAAAACTATTTTGAAAAAGAAGAACAAAGTTAGAGGGCAAACACTACCTGCTTTCAAGACTTATTATGAAGCTGCAGTAATCAAGACAGTGTGGACACCAAAATAGACAAAAAGATCAGTGGAATACTGTCCAGAAACAGACCCACAAATATAAACAGCTGATTTTTTAGAAAGGTGCAAAAGCAATTCAAAGATGAGAGTCTTCACAACGATGGTGCTGGAATAAATGGATACTGCACACAAAATAATGAACTTCCATCCACAGCTCACACCATCAACCAAAATTAACAGAAAATGGATCATAGACCTCTTTGACCAGAGGTAAAGAAATGAACTGTCTTCGTGCCTGTGGCCGGGTCACAGATGCTGCCCCAAAGCCACGGTCTCTGAGTGGCTGCTACAGGCTTGGACTCCACGAACTCACTTCACCGTTTTCATCCGTTCTACTCTCCTTTCTGGATGAAAGACATCTTATTTTCCTCGCCAGCACTTGGCCTGAGTCAAAGCTGATCATTTCTAAATACCGCTTTGGCCTCGTTACACTTTACACTGAAATAACACACTTTATGTTTACATTATAGTTTTTACTGTTTCTAATTCAGGTTCTATATATACTCTCCCATCATGTACTAAACCATTAAGTGGAGCAGGGCAGAGATGACACTCTCATTTCCCAGATGGAGAGCCTGGCAGGACGAGTGATAGGACCTGCCAACATCACAGGCAAGTTCAGACCACAGCGAGGCTGCCTGACTCCGTGCCCATCCTGCACTGCCCGCCCCGGGCCAGGGCTGGGGCCTGGCCTGCTTAAGACATGTACTGAAAGGGGACACTTTTGTCCACTTTAGTCACCAGCTGACTCAGAAGATTTGGATCTCACCCAAGGGTTCTTAGTCTGAGGATTAAGGACAGAATGACAGAAGGGCAAAATTCAGGCAGTCTATGAATTTAAAACTTACCTCTTTATTTTCACCAGCCTCTGAAATGTTTGCATTTCCTTACGTTATGAATGTAGGCAACAAACCACAGGAATATTAGCTGTACTTATACTTGTTTATCAGACATAGAAATCAGTCATTTTCATAACATATTATATAGTTGTTACAGAATTTCAAAATATCATTTAGGTTCATTAATTCTACATAATCACGGTAGTTCTTAGACCTGACACAGGATCTTGTTATTTGATGGGTTAATAAAGAAGCACATGTATTACCATTATCATAGCATTTGTTTCTATATTTCAGTAACTGTGTTTCAATATAATTCATTTCCTGGGGCGCCTGGGTGGCTCAGTTGGGTGAGCGTCCAACTCTTGATTTTGGCTTGGGTCATAATCTCGGGGTCTTGGGACGGGGCCCCATGTCAGGCTCCATGCTCAGCACAGGGTCTGCGTGAGATTCTCTCTCTCCCTCTGCCTCTCCCCTTGTTCATGCACCAGCTCTCTCTCTCAAATAAATAAATAAAATAAAAAATCTTTAAAATATATATATATAGGGGCACCTGGGTGGCTCAGTCGGTTAAGCATCTGCCTTTGGCTCAGGTCATGATCCCAGGGTCCTGGAATGGAGCCCGCATCAGGCTCCTTGCTCAGTGGGTAGTCTGCTTCTCCCTCTCCCTCTGCCTGCCCCCTTGCTTGTGCTCTCTCTCTCTCAAATAAATACAATCTTAAAAATTAAATAAAAAAAAAATTTTATATATATGTTTTGGGGTGTTATTTCATGTATCCTGAGAGGGGGTCCTTAGAAGGCACACTGCTAGAGGGGCCTAGGGACAAAAAGAAATTAAAAACCCTAATTGAGAAAAGAGAGGTGCTTTCATCAGCCCGGGTACATCCTGAGGGAAGGGGACACCGTCCTGAAGGGCGTGCCAGGCACAACACAGGCTGTCCCACTGAAGATGCCCAGTGCCCCCTCAGCTTGTCCACCCAACAGACTCTTCAGCTACAGAACCAGAGGACACGATATCCGACCCCTTCATTTTGATGCCAGGACTGTCCAAGATACTCACTATTTTGAGGTCTTAAAGAGCACACCATTAAGTTTTCGGATCCATTTTAAATTACGTAATACCTACACAGATACCTTTCCTTACTCCATCCCTCCCACATCACAGGGGCATCAGAGTTGAGGAGACGCCTAGAAAGGGGCGAGTCTCAGCCTGGGAGGCTCAGAGCCCTGGGGCATGTCTCCACAGCAAAAGAGCCTATTTTAGTTTTGTTAAACCCTCCTCTGTCAATAGATGAGGCTACCCTCTGGGCAGGGCTTTAGCAACAGCTGCGAGAATTCTAGTTTAGGGATTTTCCCCATGCCAGCCAGCTTCTCCCAGATTCCCTGAGCTCCAGAGAAGAAATGGCCTTCCCAGAACTCAGTCTCATCCATGCAGCCCAATTCCCAAGAGCACAAAAACAGCCACCACTCACTGGGCACTTACACCACGCAAGGTCCTGCCTCTCTGCCTACACACTCTCATTCCATACTCTGGGCCAAGCAGGGGGCTTTGCCCCTCGGTTACAGCCTGCCTAACACCACCCAGCTATTATGCAAAAGAGCACACACCTTAAGCTAGGTCAGCTGACTCCAGAGTTATTTACCCCAACTGGCTGTCTCTCCTTGTAGCAGAAGCTGGATGACACCGAAGTCATTAAACACAGGTGGAACCCCTTTCACAAAATTCAGTTGACACCAACTCACTAAACCTAATCTTTTTAAGTAGAAGGCGTTCAATTCTCTCTCCTCATTCTACAGCCTTCTGTCGACCAAGTGAGTATGACTTAGGTCCTTCTTCCTGCCAAAAAGAATCAGCCCAAGAGCGGAGATCCATCCCAACTTTTGCCAACAATGCCTGCCCCTGAGAAGCCCAGGAGAAGGGAATTCTTTTTTTTCTAAAGCCCTAATCAAGTCCACTGCAGACCTAGTGCCCAGGTGGTAGGATCTTGACCCAGTCACTTTGCCTCTGGGCCCTGGTTTCCTCATCTGTAAAATGAAGGCCTTGGATTCCTGGATCCCAAGAAAACTCAGAATTCCCAAGGGAGAGGCTGCGTGATTCTCAAGATGCCCTCTTGCCAATTTTAACCACACTTCTGTTTTCTCTATCGAGACTTCCGATAAAATGTCGCGAAGGGCACTCTGACTAAAACTTGCTTGAAGATGACTCCTTGCCCACCCCTGAGGACATCCTGAGGAACTCTCCTGGGGAAGCCATAGTTTAGCATCTCCTGGGGTAGAGGTCGGGGTGGGGGTCTTGCAACCTGAGAGGGCAGTGCTGACCTTGAATGGGCTTAAGAGCAAAATCAAACCTTTCCGGTCCGCACAGGCAGAGAGAGGCCTTACAGCACAGATATTTCTGGGAGAAATGGGCCCCCCAGTGCAATGAACACCACGGATCCAAACGGTCTGTATGATGAGATACACAAGGCCCCTCCTTTCCAGCCCTGCCTATGCATCTGATTCACCTGCACAGTTTGTTATAAAAGATCTTCTCCCCAGACCAGAATCAGAATTCCCAGGAATGGATCACAGTGATCTTTTCAACAACCCCCCACTGACTGTGATGACCAGCTCACAGAACCACTTCCCATAGGTTACAGCAATAGAGATACCAAGAGGGTCATTTCCGATCGGCCCTAATGAAGGCTCTCATAAAGACTCTCCAAGGAAGAACAAAAGAGAAATCACATCGGCAGTAAGAAGTCTGGGGACACTGACAACTCTCTTAAAACCACAGAAGCCAAGCAAAGGACATTAGCCCAGCCACGCCAGCCCACCCTCCTGTTGCGATCCAAATCCCACCACTAGATGGCAGACACGCACCAGACAGCCTTACCTGCCAGGGTGCTTCCTTCCCAGCAGCTCGGGGTTAAATCCGTCCCCTCCGCGGCGAAACCGGAGCAGGACCGCATTCCTTACATACCTTGCATGAGGGCTGAAGCACAGTGAAGGTGGACAGAAGACTGGAAAAGTCCGAAGGGAGTATTGCCATGAAAGTCGGGAATTTCACGAACTGAAAAGAAAGTACACGGCACTGATAAAGAGGCATCTTTAAACATCCACAGGTGTTACTACCTTACGTGAGAGAATCCTGGACTTTTCAGCATAAAACCCACGGAGACACGTGAGATTTGAAGGCAGAGGCCACGCTGGTTTTCCCTGGCCGCGGGCGGTCTGCATTCAACAAAGACTGCACTGAACCCCAGGCCATTGTCATTCTGCAACACATCAGAGGACGCACTGATCTACCCCCAAACACCCTCAGTATCAGAGGCGAATGAATGCTGAGCAGGAACTGGACTGTAGGACAGTGAGTTTGTGTCAGGCAGTTTCATGTTCTCCGGCCCCTCACCTCCACTCATTTCACTGCGAATGGATCGATGTCTGGGTTTAGTCCTAACTCAAGCGGACTCATTTGGCTATGTTTTTTTAGGTTCGCAGTGGATTGAAAAAATATCTTGAGTATATATAGAGGCATAGCCCAAGATTTAGCAAGTGAATTAACTTCATTCTAGGTTAACTTCATTCTAAGCAAGTGATCTGTTGAAACTCAGCTTCAAAAACAGAAATCTTAAAAAACAAAACAGCAACAACAAAATGGGGCCGCCTGGGTGGCTCAGTCAGTTAAGCATCCGACTCTTGATTTCAGCAAAGGTCATGATCTCAGGGTTGTGAGATCGAGCCCCACGTAGGGCTCCACACTCAGTGGGGACTCTGCTTGAGATTCTCTCTCCCTCCCCCCCTGCGCTTTCCCACCACGCCTGCGCACTATTAAAAAAAAAAAGGCAAAAAATTCTAAACATCTTCCACCACCAGATGATGATAGAAATGTGAACTTTCCCACCTGCCAGGTCCCCTTCTCCACCCCTCCCCCTTCCGTAGAACCTTCGAACAGGCTTATTTTCATCTGAACCGAGGGAGGGTTAGACTAAATCAGCACTAGTCAAGCGGGCGTCTCCAAGCTGTGGAGCGGAAGATTGGATGGGAGGATGTTGTGACAAAGGGTGGGGAGACAAAGCAAAGCAAATTTTGCTAAGGGCCTCACTGGCCTGCCCCACTGTCCCTCCACTTACACGGGAGCAGAACTGAAATCTGAGGACCGAGCTGCGTCCCAAGCAAAGCACCCAGCTCCAGAGGTGGTCCGCCAAGAACTGAGGAGGTGGAGAGCAAGGCAAAGGGGAAACACAGCTAAACCGGCTTGCACAACCACTACCTGTGGGACACCAGGCAAGGCACTTGCTCCGTGACTGATCATGTCTTCACCGGCCTGGAGAGGACAGTCCTGCCTGACGATAATACCAGCTCTTGTGGAGGCACCTAGGTGTTATTTAAAAACATAGCAGCCTTGGGGCGCCTGGGTGGCTCAGTCGTTAAGCGTCTGCCTTCGGCTCAGGTCATGATCCCGGGGTCCTGGGATCGAGCCCCGCATCGGGCTCCCTGCTCGGCGGGAAGCCTGCTTCTCCCTCTCCCACTCTCCCTGCTTGTGTTCCCTCTCTCGCTGTGTCTCTGTCAAATAAATAAATAAAATCTTTAAAAAACAAACAAACCAACAAAACATAGCAGCCTTCTGAGGGTGGATCCCCTTAAATGAAAGTTCCCTTGGATCTGCTACATTCCTTGATGGGCTTGCATGTATCCGTGAAACAAGTGCCTGGAAACAGCAGAGTGGCTCTGCACTGTTAACCTTAAAAATAAAACCGCCAGTTATTTTACCAGCAAAAGATGGATTTATTCCGGAACAGCAAAGACTTACAAGCTGGGATAAGCCAACTATGGGAACAAATGAGAGGTGTCGGCTTTTATAGAGGAAAGCGGAAGTCGGGAACGCTGTTACAAACAAGCCCATTGGAGGAAACTTGGGGGGGGGTGGGAAGTATCATGGCCGCTCATTGGCTGAGCTATGCGAGTCTCTCATTGGCTGAGCTGTGCGGGTCTCCCATTGGCTGGGCTGTTGCTGGCGGGAGAGGAGGTAAGCCTTTTTTCCTCCATTCGGGATAATCAAGTAGTATCCCTGTGCGAGGTCCTCTCTTCCTGCTGGATTTGCAGTTGACAAGGAGTGGTTCGTGGGTAGGGTGCCAGAACACCCGGCCGGACCTCCTGACTCCATTTTAGCGAGGTTTCCCTTCATTAATTTTCACTGCACGGTAATGAGGGTGATTGGAAGGCAGTGGTGAAGGGATGGAAGCCAAGAAGGCGCAGGGTTGGTGGGGGACTGGCGGCTAAGAAGAGCACAAAAGCCAATTATTTTACAATCTTTGGTGGTGGGTGACCTAGGTCTTTTAAAAACAGGGAGATGTGTGGGGTGCCTGGATGGCTCAGTCAGTAGAGCGTCTGACTCTCGGTTTTGGCTCAAGTCATGATCTTGGGTCCTGGGATCAAGCCCAGAGTCAGGCTCTGTGCTCGTTGGGGAGTCTGCTGGAGATTCTCTCCCCCTATTCCTCTCCTCTGGCTCACAGACGCGCTCGCTCTCTCAAATAAAATCTTAAAAAAAACAAAAAACAGGGAGATGTATGAATATCTACATTGATTGGTATGTACCAATAGATATATTCAGAGTAATCACACACACACACACACACACACACGAGTTCTCTTTAAGTTGTTCACCTTGTTATAAACTTCCTCCACCCACCCCCATAAAGTTTTCTTCCTTTAGACGGTTGCTTGGGGTTTCAATGTGGGAGATGAGGATGGGGTGGTGGTGAATGGCCCAGGGCTAGCAGTGAGGGAGGAGCTAGGCGACTTGGAGCCAGAACATCCCAGGGATCAGAAGCCTCCCAGAAACCTTGGCCCTGGCTTTGGGGGACAGAGGAGAAATGCGCAAGTGCAGGTCTCACCAGCATTCCAGGACAGCTGAGGTCTGGGGGTCCAGCCCCACACCGCGAGGCTTAGCGACAGCAGGCTGTGTGCACTCAGCCTCCTAGTCACATCCACTGAGTCGCTGAGCCCTCACGCCTGCTGGCCTCAGTCACGCTCCTCCTGCCCAAACACCACAAAGGAGACAAATTGGCTCTTTTTTTGTCCAGTCTTTATTTACAGCAAAGTACATAGTATGTGGTCATTTTTGTAACTACTAACAATAAAGGCAGGGTGGTAGAAAGGAGGAAGAGCAAGCATCTGAAACAAAGAAAAAAGCCTACGTCTTTATTTAGCTACTCACCCTGTTCCTGAGGCAGTCACCACCTCTAAGAGCAGCAAGGAAGCTGATCTGAACACCAGCCACCTGGCCTGAGGAGGGCAGCACAGGGCCCAGAGACAAAAGATCAAAGGGGACTCTGAGCTCCAGATTGACCCCAGTGCTTTTCCCAACCTGTCTCTGCCTCGTTGTACCTGACACCAAGCCTGTTTCCCCCCCCATCACCACCCTGAGACAGGGTAAAAGGCAGTTAGGGAAGCCCAGTGGGTCCTCCCCAGAAGCAGAGCCCTGCAATCCAGGACCTGCCCTAGCCTAACTAACCAACCGCGGGTCCTTGGTGCTGGAATCATTGACAGGCAGGTGCGAGACTCCAGAGCAGAAGAAAATACCGCCCTGCCAGAGACTACTACTTCCCTCCGCTGGCCTTAGGTGCTAGCCCAGGTCAAGGCTGCTAGATCAAGGGCGCTGAACAAGGACAGTGAAGGGGGTGATACACAAACCGACAGCTCCAGGCCCTCCTGCTTCCCAACTGCTTTGAGGAGCACGCAAGCCTTCAGCCTGACCCAGAGGTCTCATGAGAGACCGGCAGTCTGCCCTGGGCACGGAGACAAGTGTCCAGTGCCAAGCCAAGGACAGGCAGGACGGCGGCATCCACATGACCACTGGGCAGCCAAGACCAGAGCAGGTTCTTGGAGGAATGATGGGCTCTGAAGGATGAACTGGAGTCCTTCCCCTACCACCGTCCCCTGGCCTGTTCTTCAGGGATCCCCTTGTCTAACCACTGCCTCTTCGAGGCCCTACCCTATCTACTCCGAAGTTCTAAACACTTGTGAGCTCCTCCTACAGAATCCAATCTCTCTGCCCCTACTGGCCTCAGGTGCCCAAGAAAAAAACCTGGGTCAGCACAAGTTCCATTAGCATGAAGGAGTGTGAGGTCTTCCCATGACACAAAGCTTGGATGCTTGTTCCTTAAACACTTGGTGTATGGGTAATACCTGGTGGGGGGGCGGGGGGAAGCAAGCACCATTGGGCAGCTCTGAAGACCCAGGACTCCCGTGCACACATGATCAACATTACCCCACCCTGCTTGTTGGTACCTACCCCCCTGGACCAGAGAGAGGACCCAGAGGACTCGGGTCATGGTTTCTGGCCTAATTATCCTACTGCTGACTCTCCAGTAGAATCAGAGATCTAATGACTCTCAAAATACCAAGTCCAGATTTGTCGTATAGAAAGCTCAAGTTCAGATAGTTGGCTAAATGCTGAGGGGGCCACGCAGGGGCGGAGCTTCTCATCCCTTCCTTGCCCCACACAGTGTGTCACAGAACCAAGGGAGTTGTCAGTGTTGCCCAGTGAGCTCGGTCCAGTGCCCCAAGCCAAGCCACCAAGAATTGGTGACGGTGTTTACCAGGAGGCAAGGCAGCCTAGAGCCATTTCCCAGCTAGGACTGGGCTACTCAGACACTGGAGGCTTGGTCCCAACACCACAGGTAGATGAGGAAGCAGCTAAGGACGTCAAGGCTCAGAGACGAGAAGACTCCATTTTCCAAGGCAGTGGGACAGACAGCCAAGGCACTAAATGGTTTGGCACCTGGGAGCTTCAAGTAAAGTTGAATGTGCTACCCACCGAAAGGCCAAGGCTCCCTGAGACAGGGGTGGGCTGCCCCTGAGCACAGAGAGGCCCCATCAAGGCCAGAGGCCTTGAGTCCTCAGGATCCTAACCCAGGCCTGCCACCCACCCTTCATCTCAGAACCGTGCAAGGCGTGACAGAAAGAGAATATTAATTCTGAAGCACTCCAGAACGTATTCATCCCGGTGAGTACCGGCCTCAGACGTAGGCACCTCAGGAGCCTTCCCTTGCTCCAACCCCAGCGAGCCCCCTCCAGGGCCTGCAGCTGTCTCTGCAATGTCTCAGGGGTGGCAAAGCTCTGCCGGGGAGGAGGTCTGACTTCTTGAAATGGCCAGAGTGAGAGTCACATTGAGTCCAGAAAGGGGGAATCAAAACTGGATGGCGGTGAGTCTGAGGGACAATTCGGTGTGACTAGAGAGACACGGTGTGTGTCAGATGTACCCGAATGGCTCCAGCAGGCTAGGAAAGCTGGGGTGGGGGGCGGGGGACAGAAGTTCCCCCAAAACATTTCAGGCGGTGGAAAGGCTGCGGGCATGGCCTGCCAAGCACTGAGACCATCAACAGAGAAATGGAAGGCTCTGGCTCGTCTGCAGTTAACAGTGGAGGCTTTAGGACCCAAGCATCATCCCTCCTGGGTCTCACTTGATCCCCCCACTTCCTCCACCCCTCCACCAAGAATCTTCAGGGATCTGTACTCCTCTCAAAGAGGGAGCCCTCAGGAGAGGTGGGAGTCTCTCCCCGGTAACCATGGCCATCCGCTTGGCTGGCATGCTGCTAGCGAGCATTCCTGCTGAAAGGTGTGTGCTGTCCTCGCCCCGTCGCCAGGCCCTGCGTCTCAGTGAGCAGAAACTACCACTCACTCCCCATGCCACCCTGCAAAGGGCTGTCAGCTGTCCTTCTGCCAGCAGAAGTCCTCAACCAAAGCCCAGACTCCAGAGGCCATCATGCATGCTACCCTCTGGGAAAAGGCCCAAGGAGTCTGATTGCAGACTTCCCCGGGAGGCACGGGGAGCCAGCGAAAGTTTCCTCAGACCCCACACCAGGTACCGTTCCACTCTCTCCTTCCCCATCTTACCAGAAGAGAGCCTGTCAAATCCCTGTCAGGGAAGGAGAGAGGGGCAGCTTTGGCTTTTGGAGAGACTGAGACTGAGAAACAGGGGGTCAGGAAGGAGTGGCTGAGCTACCCGGGCAGCCAGAGGTGGGGCATTGGGCAAGAAGAAAACACAGAAGACTTGTTCTCCTCAGTGGGCGTCTTCCCTGAGTTTGATTTTTGAGCTGAGGTCTTGCCTAATTTCAACTCAAAAAAAAAGAAAGAAAGAAAGAAAGAAAGAAAAGAGTATCTCTTGTCGACACATCATTAAGCTCCAGCTCCAAGAATGTGGCATCTGGCAGGGCAGGGGCAATCCAAGGCTCCCAACTCCATAGTCCTCGAGCCACACAGGCCCGAGAATCATGAGCCGGGAACCTCCCTTCTCCTGCCCCCCAACCCCCCACCGCCCCGGAACACAGCGGCCATGGCCCCTCGGTGAGACTCCAGCTCTCGAGTCCCGAACACTCAAGTACAGGCCCTCCTGCACAATACTTAACAGCAAACAGCTTTACAGTATTTGTACATTTACACAAAAATAGATCCTTTTATATATATATATATGTATTTATAACTGGTTACACGTTGGATTCATAATTAGGCATCACCAGTAGTAGTTGGCACAGTTTGTCATTTAAGCTCAGGGTCAAATTCGGTTTCATTTCGCCGCTCCAAAGCACAAAAAACAAAACAAAACAAAAAAAACAAAAAAAAGGAAAAACAAAGGCATGTCATCTCCATGGTGTGTTCTTAAATACAGCAATGTCCTAGGAAAGCACATGTACGGATGAACAGTGCCTCCTGATCCCTCCTCCTGTCTCCTGAAGATAGGGGCCAGGCCTGAAGGAGAGAGGGGTCAATGGGGCCGGCTGCTGGACTCGGACGACTGCCTCTTGCGTGAAGGGATGTAGCCGTTGAGATAGCCATTGGTCTGCCGTTTGGAGAGCCCTCCGTTCAGGATGTCCTGAATGTGCTGCACAATGAGGTTGATGGCCACTGTGAGGCAAAGAGTGGCCGCGTCAGGGACAGTGCGGGGAGGAGACAAGCCTTCTACCAGGGAACCCACCAGCTCCCCGTCCCAAGTAGCCTGATCCCCACAGAAGGCTCTTTCCTCTAAAGGAAATGTAATATGGGACTCTCTGTTCCTAGCATTAGAAATAAATGATACATCTCAAGCAAGTGATTGATGTTAACATCACCAGACACAGAATAAACATCAAGTGCGCCCTGAGATGCTGCGAAGAACATGCAACACATCTCTCCTATGGTATTCTCCCCAGCTTGTATAAACTGAATCCAATCATGAGGAAACAAAGATGAATCCAAATTGAGGGCCATTTTACAAAACAACGGGCCTGTACTCAAATCTGTCAAAGGAGACTATCAATCTTCACCTCCCTGAATGGCATGGCTGTTCCATGGCTATGAATGAAAATGCCCTTCTCTTTAAGAAATACACAGTGAGGGGTGCCTGGGGGGCTCAGTTGGTTGGGCATCCGACTCTTGGTTTCGGCTCAGGTCATGATCCTGGGCTCATGAGGTCGAGGCCCTTGTCGGCCTCCACACTCAGTGGGGAGTCTTTCTGAAATTTTCTCTCTTCTTCTCCCTCTGCCCTTCCCCCTTTCTCTCTCTCTCTAAAATAAATTAATTAAATCTTAAAAAAAAAAAAAGAAAGAAATACACAGTGAAATATTCATCGCTATGATGGGCTCTCAAATGGCTCAGAAAAAAAAAAAAAAATTAACTGTTTAAATGCAGGAAAGTTAAAATTAATTAAAAAAGAGAATGAGGGGCTCCTGGGTGGCTCAGTCGTTAAGCGTCTGCCTTCGGCTCAGGTCACAGTCCCAGGGTCCTGGGATCGAGCCCCGCATCAGGCTCCCTGCTCAGCGGGAAGCCTGCTTCTCCCTCTCCCACTCCCCCTGCTTGTGTTCCCTCTCTCGCTGTGTCTCTGTCAAATAAATAAATAAAATCTTTTAAAAATAAATAAATAAATAAATAAATAAGAGAATGAGAAGATAGGGACTTCTCACAGATTATGCCCCAGCCTGCCTCAGTCCAGAGGTACCCCTACTTCTCAGACAAGCCAAAACCAATAAATAAATAAATGCAAACAACTCCCTTTTGGAAAGGCTACCTTGATGGCAGGCCATTCTAAATTAAGAAGAAAATGTGCTTTTGCTAAAAGGTGGCCTTGGATGCAAGGCCCCAAAGTGTCATCGCTGGGAGGGACAGCAGAGGAGAGTCTCCAGCCCTCTGCTTTCTGCTAGAGAAGCACGAATTCCTGTTTTGTCACCAGGTCCATACACACGTATGCACAGGGGCCTGTTCCCAAGGCCAAACGTGTAGGCAAAAATTCCTTTCTGGATCCCAATAGAAGAGCAGTGGTTCAGCCACATCCATGGAGCCTTGCTTGGTCACCATATCCTGTCCCAAAGTAGGACTGACATAGGGTAGAAGTTATGCCCCAGGGGATAACCCTCCACCCCCCGACCTGACCAGGACTCACCTAGATTATCTGCACCTCTAGGAATGATCACATCAGCGTATTTCTTTGTCTGTGGAGAAAGATATTCACAATGCATTAAAGAGGAGTTCCAGAGAAACTGGCCCAAGCCCCTCTTGAGGGGCCATGAGCGAAGGGTCAGCCTCTCTACCACTGACCCCAGAGGGTGGCAGCTTGAGGCTACGAACATAGTATTTTTTATCCCCTTTATCTCAATTACAATATATCAGCTCTCTTGATTTCTCATTATTAATGGTTTAATACTGTTTAAGCTTATGACCTGTACAGAGAACGTGGTCTTTGAAACCAAACTTGTAACTGCCTCCTCCCTATCAAGAAAGATATGAATTAGAAAAACCCAAATCAAAAAGGGAAGTGGTTCACCTTGGACTTCTACACACAGTCTGAAAGGTGACACCATTGATCCTAACGCAAGGGTAAACCCAAGAAAAATAATTCCCCCCATGACCATTTTCATTGGCTCTGTTATCACACTTAAAACAAAGTAAAGCCACAACTAGATACATTCCCTTTTTTGTTTTCTTATTTTACTGGGATTTTGTGGACCACTTTACAAATAAGTGTGTTCTGGTGTATGACCCAAGTTTAGGATAAGACCACAAAAATGCCTTCAGCGCGTGGGCATCTTCTGTACTAGAACCGTTCAAATGGAAAACTGTGTCAGGCCCAAACCCAACCTGAACTAGGCAGACAATTTATCAGATCCAAGCACCTGGCTTTCCCTGAGCAAAGAGTGGCTGGACAGTGGGAACAAGCAGAAACCACCCAGAAAACGTGCAGAATTTTAAGCTCCATTACAACTAAGTGAAACAGCAGAAAATTGGCAGTTAACTCTAATTTATGTCCAATAAGTTTACCTTGCTCTATTATTAAGGTAAAAAGAGCAGGAGAAGTCCTCAGAGAGATAGATGGACAGATAGAATTTCCCGGCTTCTCCACTCCCTCTGCCCTCTGCCCAGAAACCTAATCCTGTGACCCAATCCTCTCCAGGGGAATGACTAGGGCATCAGCGTTACTCAGACTGACTCAGAAAGTCCACCTGTCCCCAATCTGAAACAAAAGTATAGTCTGGTTTGATGCAAAACCTTCTAACAGACTTGAAGGAACAGATAGTTTGAGATCATACTTTTCCAGGAGAAAGACAAGTTCATTACTACGAGAAACAGAGAAATTCCCACACTCAGCCTCACTCTACTCTCGATGCCCTCAGATTCCAATCTCCCAAAAGAGATTACCCAAGATCAGGCTAAGCCCCAATGTCTCCCCACTCTCACAGCTTAATTATAAATCATTAGGGAGTTAGACCATGGTGAGGCCAACCCGGTGCAGACACGACACAGGGGCAGGCGTCTCAAACAACATCGTCTCCTACGTCTTCCTCTACCACCACCCCCCACCCCCCCCACCACTCTGCATCTCTTATCCCTGGTGGCCCTCCCTCAACACTCACCTGTCTGTCCCCATGAAACCGAGTGTGTTTCTTGTGCCAAGGGCTGATTCACTAAACGCTGAAAATTCCCCATATCCCCAACCTTCCTTCTCTGAAAGCCACCTCCCCAGAGAGTTCCCAGCTGCCATAGGAGGACTGATGAGCCTGAGCCAGGGCAGAAGTATGGAAGCTTATTCCAGCATGGCAGGATACTTCCCATAGGGGAACGTATCCAGGGGCCAAAGACAAGCTCAAAGGGGCGGGGAGGCTCAATGCAGTGGCAGAAGAGATTCAGAAGGAAATACCCTATTGCTGAGCCCTCCCTGCACCAATATGCAACCATCACAGACCTTTTGAAGATCCAAATGGCCAAGTCTATGCTTAGGTATGGCACACCCTCACACCCTGAGCCCACCAAGCAAGGACTGCAGAACTTGCTGGAGTCAGACAGCAGGACCCTGAAGGACCATTCTGATGAAGATGGTGGCCTACAGCTCCCAGAGAACACAAAGCCTCAAAGGTTGCCCTTTCTTGGGACTGGAGGGAAGACAGAGGATCATTCAGAGAGGAATGAAATTCAGGCTGGGGGCTCCATCAACTTACATACCTTTATGTGTACGATTCAGTTTTAAATTCTAAATTCAACAAAAAACAAACCAAGAACACAACTCACTGGCAAGCAGAATTCCTCAAAGGCAGGCTTGACGAACGTAATGTACTGAGATAAAATCTGCTCAAGGTCCCTCCCTCTTTCGCTGATGTCCCTTAATACTATAAGAAAAGGAAAAACAAGAATCAAGAAAATGGTGCATGAGCCAACACATGTCCACCCTTCGTGAGGCAGACCAGGCTCACATGGACTCCACAATTACTCTGGATGATTCACAAGCCGGATTCCTGAGAGACTTGACCAAGAGCAGGTCAGCAGCAGCTTCAAGAAAAACAAGTTACATTTTTATTGCTATAGTCAAATTTGGCTATGACATAAGGATCTCTGAAGCAAAAGGCTGTCCAGCCTCAGCCAACAGTCTTCTGGTTTCAAGCAGCATTTGACCCAAATAAATCTGCAGTGTGAACAACATAAAAAGCAGGACAGTCCTGCGGAGCTCGTAACAGGGAGTAGACGGGGCCCAGAGAGGTGGTGGGGCTCCCTGGCAAAGGAGCCCCTTGCTCACCTGGACGCTGTCCCCTTGCACTTACTTACCTGTGTGCAGTCCACTGACCTATTGCTGATGTGCCACCTTATCATGCCTGGCTCCCCCCACATTCCAGCCCCTACAGGGGTGGAGGGCAGGCAGAGAGTCCAGCTGTGGTCAGCCATTCCTGCTAACCTCAGGCAGGGAGGCTTGCCAAACAGAAAACTACTTAGTGAAAGACGGCCATACCATGGTTTTGGAAATGGTGGGCTGGAGGTGTAAAGCCACCCAGATTGATCCACACTCACCATCTTCTACCTTCTTGTCTGGGACAGTGTCATTTAGGGACTTTCATCCAACACCTTTATTATTTTAACAGAGTCTTTTGTCAAACAAACAAACAAACAAACAAACAGAAAAGGGTCCAACCATCTAAGGGATTGGAATCCTGGCTCTGCCACTCGGCACTAACATCCCTGAGCCTCAGTTTCCCCCCGAACTCGGTAGTGAGAGTTTGGAAGGAGATTCGCTCCAAACAGGTGTTGTAAATCTTAGTACCACGGCTGCTCAGTCTTCCAGCCCCACCTTGAAAGGGTACCCTGTCCATCAACGATCATTCGTGAAGGCCTCTTGGCTCCTCTCGACCACTGCTCAGGTTAGACTGAGCGAGGGATGCACCTCACCGCAAATGAACTAGGGGACACTTGTGAGTGAATTTCTGGACAGCCACGTCTCTAGATAATTCCGTGCGTCCGCACACACGCACGCACGCACGCACGCACGCACGCAGGGGCCGCGGGTAGGATTCGGGCTGGTGTGCACTCTGTGAGGATCAGATGACTAGAAGACCACATTCCAGAGCGTGAGGTGCTGCTGCTAGACCTCCTGACTCCTCCGCCAGCCCCTCCATTTACAAGGAGCCTTCTCCGCATGAACCCTGGCCTTTAATGCGCTGTCAGGACTTGCCTCACAGCCCCTCCCGGCCCCGGGGCTGAGAGACGTGCCTCGCCCAGCCGGGGAAACGGTGTTCTCGGGCATTCAGGCGCCGGGGGCCAGGGAGATGGGGCCAAGGAGGCCGCCGACGAGCCGCCACGTGGCTCACCCCCACAGGCCTCGGGAGCCCTGGCACGCCAGCTAGTGGGCTCCCCTGGGCCAGAACACACAGCCAGCGTGGCCTCCAATTTCTTCACGTCCCCAGATAAAGTACAAAGAAAAAAGGAAGCCAGGGCAAAGGGTATCAGAGCTGGGGGAAAAAACAAACACACGCCCGCACTCAGGCAGCTTTACTTAAAAGCCCTGCAAAAGCCTGATGTGCTTGTTTCACAAGACATGCTTTTCACGCTCTCCCGCTGCCCTGGGACCCAGCCTGCAGCCCCCTTATCACCTGTCAGCTCCTCCCGACAGCTCCCCCTGCCAGGCCACTGCATGAGGAAGGTGCCGGGGGAAGAGTGTGGGGAGCAGGAGAGTCACACTGAGGCTGCTCCAGGGCCCAGAGCTACCCCTTGGCCCGCCATCGGGAGCAATGCAGGCAAAAGTGACCTGGGTTGGAATCCTGACCCCACTCTTACCTCTGTGACCTTAGGTTACTCGACCTCTGTGACTCTCATTTTCCTTAACTGTAAAATAGAGACATGATACACAGAGACTTTCTCATCAAGCCGTTACTCCTCAGAATACAAGAGGATGGACATGAAACTCTTCAGCGCTGTGGCTGGCACATAGTATGCGTTCAATAAACCTGAGTTTCTGCCACGGATTATGATGGTAACAGAATCTGGGAAGCTTCAGGAGAGGGATGGCTCCCTGACAGAGCAGACCCCTGGAAGGGCAGCATCTGTGAGCTCAGGCGAGCACAGGGGAGCAGAGCACACCGAGAGCGGGGTCCCGCAGAACAACAGGGAGTGGGGGGTGCAGTACGGGAGGGACAGCAGGGCACAGACACGTGGGAAGACACAGTGGGGAGGGCGAAACAGGGAAGACAGGGAGGAGCCATCCTACAGTTTCTACCCTGGAAAAGGAAACAGGAAACGGGTGAGAATGTTGCCCAAACACTGGGAATGTGCAAAATCAAAAGGCATCGCCCACCTCTGCTCCCCGAGAGCCTTCCACTGAGTTATCACCTCAAACAGCCCGAGACCCCTCCTCAAGCCAAGGGCAACACAAGGCCAGCCCATTCACTGCACCGAAGTGCCCTGCTCCTCAGGCGAAGTTAGGAAACAGGGCCAAGCCAAGGACTGAGTCACCACAAGGTCTTGGCACAAACCGGAAACTCCAGGGACTCAAAACCGGCTCACTGATCATCACTCTGACCCAGCACATTTGCTTGGAAAGGAAAGGCCCTTTCAGAAGAGGGGGGAAAGGGCAGGAAACTACCCGTCTGCCTACCTTCCCTGCTTGGCTCTCACGGCCGCCCTTCCAAAGCCACCAGGGCTCCTCTAGTCAGCCAAAGCCAAGAACGAAATTTAAAAGGACCCAGAATAAATATAATTCCTCAATGGTTCAGCTGATTCACTTTAAAAATTAGTTGAGGAAATGTGTTACTCTAGTAACAGAACAGACTATCTCAAGGTCCACTGCAGCCCTGAAGCTATGGGAACTGGACACAGAGAATTATAGCAGTATAGAGAGTAGGTGTCAGCCCTCCTTGGTCCCCTGTCTCAGTTCTTCCCCGTCCCCGAATTCAAGGGTGGCTTAAGAGTAAATAACACACATGGAGGGGAGGTGAAAGCTGGGAGAAACCAAAACCCCCAAAGTATGAGGGGTTCCCGTGATGGAGGTAAGTGTTTCCAAGGCTGCATGGCTCAAAGGCAAATCCCCCGTCCCACATGATGGTCAACTCTGACCGCGAGGGTCACAAGCCCAGGAAGTGTGACAGTGGAACGGTAAAACCATGGCACTAACTCAAGTCTCCAGGACTGTTCTGAGGCCCAGCAGCTGCTCCTGACTAACCCACCCTCCCATCCCACAAAGCACATGCCAGGCATGTTTTCTGTGCTACTTGGACAGAGAACTGAACTTGCAGAAGCTGCATGTGGAACGTCCCAAGAGTCCACCAGAAAGTGACTCGCCAGCAGGTGACAGGAGAAGACAGAGGTCTGAGAGGGAAAGCGGCCAGAGAAACCCCACAGAAAGCCACCGTCACCTCCTGTCTCCCCCTCGCCCCCGTTTCGCACAATGATCCAAGTATAAGAGAGCAAGGGAGAATTTTCCACGTCATCGGTGCCATGATGATCTGTTTGAATCAGAGGCCAAGATCGTCTGATTTCCAAGGACTCTGAATTCTGTACTTCTCAAACTTGGTTCTATTTTCCTGGGCCACGGCTCGCATGCGCTCCTCCCTCAAGCATAACTGCACCCCCCGGGGCTTCAGTACCATGTGCTGACCGAACAATGGGATCAGGCCGGTGTCCCAGCTCCTGAGGATGCAATGACGACTCAGGGGCTCTGACCAGTCCTGATGGAAAACTCAGGCAGAACATCTACCATCTGAGGCAAAGCAGACTCCTGATCTAACACACCAGCTAATGCACCGCCAGGCATTTAACCTGCATTACAGCTCACCCTCACAACCCAGGGGTACTGATCAATATGTAATCAACCAACTCGAGTATCCCTATTTATGAGGTACAAAGAGGTAACAACATAACCTGCCCAAGGTCACACATCTACTAAATGGTGAAATCAGGATTTAAGTCCAGTTCATCTGACTCCAATTTCTCCCCAGGTGCATCATGCTGCCTCCCTGATTTAACAGACTAATGGGGACATCGAGTAGATCAACCACGGCAGGACCTGGGTCTGGGGACTAAGGTGATAAGCCAGGCCCTGGGGCAGATGCATGAGGGACTATCAGCCTCCGGCCTTGATTATCTATTAAAAAAGACCATGCAACTCTTTCCTGGCCAAAGTCATGACCCTAAAAATAGTCCTGTTTCTTTCATCTTACCCATAAAAAAACCCAAGCCTGGGAGGTCACACGAGTCCCAAGAGCCACCAAAGTCACAAAGCTAGCTGGAGGCTTTGGGACTAGAATATGGGCCTCCCACCCTCCTTTCTTCCATCGAGGAGTTCTACCCCCCCACACCCCACCTGGGATTAGAGTGTAACAACAATTCACTTAATAGCATGCAGACACTACTCCTTGGGAGGACAAAACCCAGGGACTCATTTCTCTATATTCCGCTGGTTCCATTTATAGTTCTTGCAAAGAGAGGACGTTTAAGTGGATAAACCACAAATCTGTTTCATGAACCGAGAAGAGAAAACGTCACAGAATTTGAGGTCAGAAGGCTCTGGGCTGGAACTTATAAAATTCCAATCTGCCCACGATTTGCTCTGTGACTAGGAGTCACTCCCGGGGTCTCGTTCCTCTTCCACACAACGGGGACTTGAAGCCTTGATCACTTTCCTCACCTTCTGTTGCTCTTTTCCTCACCCCCACCCCCACCCCCACGGCCTCCACAGGGGCGGGCGGGGGGGGGGGAGCTGTCATTTTCTGACTCTGCTGGTACCTTTCTCATCCCTGCCACCTCCTACAGCAGCCCTACCTGCAGTCTTCACTTCTACTCCCTCCATCAGAGTCATCTCCCAACAGAGAGCCGAGGCCCTTTTGCTTGCCCTGCTCAAAACCCCTCGGTAGCTCACCTTCGTGGACCAGGGACCAAATGGGAAGCCACGTCCCCGTAATCTGCCTCAAGCAATTTCCAGCATCTCTTCGGACAGCCCTCTAGGAACTCCAGCCACCTGCTTCCCGGAACAAGCCCCGTGTGTCTGTATCTGCACCGTGTAATTTCATGGGTTGTCTATGTCATCACCCTACCCCATCCCCCGTGAAGCCTCCTGATCTCCGCGGCGGGGAGCAAGGGTTCCACTCCATCCCTGCAGGGCTGAATTCACGGGCTCTGCTCCCCAGCGAAGGGCAGCTGTCCCTCAGGACACCAGGCATGGGGACCTGCACAGGCACACCCTCAGTAAGGCCTGCAGAGGGAATGACCGAGCGACTTTGCTCCGCAGCTGGCTGAACAGAGTCACCAAACCTCCACAGAGCTTTCTGGAAAATAAAGGGCTAGAGAAGTGGGCTGGTGGGATAAGCTGCCCAGTGCTGCAGTCACTAGGATTCCTACCCCCCAGACATCCTAGTTAGTTCCTGTCTTGATTACGATGCCTGTGGGAAAACCATAAAGAACTGGGCATTTAATCAAACTTTTCTCCAGCAAAATCACAATGTAAACTTCTGATTTCATCTCGTGACCTCACAGGCCTTTCATTACCCAACACAGTGACTAACCCCTTCTCAGATGTCACCAAGTGTTTGAGAAGCAGGACATCCTGGGGCTGAACTCACTCAGCTGGACTGGGCCACCAACAGGGCCACTGGAGGCTTTTAGAACGCACCTCTGCGGGAGAGCCGGGTGTCCGCATCTGTGTCCACGAAAAGCTTCATCTGGAAAAGGTCTCGCACCTCCTGGGAGTAGAAGGCCAGGATCCCTTCAAAGAGCACCACATCCGCGGGGTAGACAGTAACCGTCTCCTCCTTCCTGCAAAGCACA
This sequence comes from Neomonachus schauinslandi, assembly GCF_002201575.2. Lineage (NCBI taxonomy): Eukaryota > Metazoa > Chordata > Mammalia > Carnivora > Phocidae > Neomonachus > Neomonachus schauinslandi. The sequence goes on along the minus strand of NC_058408.1, from coordinate 9,280,347 downwards.
GAGCAGATGATGAGCCGAACCAGGCAGGGTGAGCAAAGGGAGGAGGATAGCAGTGTCTGTCTGAGAGTCTGGGGTCCCCTCCCTGTAGACCTACAGCAGGACCGGAAGGGGGAGCTAACGCAGCCTTGCAGGGCCCTCAGACCACCACTGAAGACCAACCAAAGGGCCATCACGACCGGGGCAAAGGTCTCTGACCAGCTCTTCTGAGCTCTCACCATAAAAAGAGAAGGCAGTCATCCCTCTCCTTGGGATAAGAAAAAAACAAACATGCTGTTGAACACACAATGGAGACAGACAGAAGCAGATGTGATTTCTTCTTCTCTCTGGGGGCGTCTCCAGGAATGCTCTCAGGCCCGGCATTTATGGAAGCTAACACTGAACTTTCACAAACAGAAACTCACAGTCTTCTCCCAACAGCCCCACGCCCTCCCCTTGTCCGGAGGCAACTGAAGGAGGCAGGAAGGGATGGGAGAGGAGGAGGCAGAAAAAGGAAGTTGCGGAGAAGGAGAGAGAGGAGAGGAAGCATCTACAGGGAAGGAAAGCGTCCCGAGGTCCATCTGGTCTGGCTCGGGCATGAGCAGCACTGTGACTGTGGGTCCGGGCCTGGAGGCCCTCCTCCTCCTCCTCAGTGAGGCAGGGGTGCGCGCTACCTCCCCATCTGCCCCACAGGGTTGCCATCTGCTTCTGTCCTAACCATCCTCTACTGCCTCTTGCTCAAGTCACTGAAAGGAAGGTAACAGTTTCCACTGCAAGGTTTACTACTTAGGCGGACATTGAGGAATAAAACCAAATAAAACATTTAAGACAATGGGTTTATCTGTGCAAACACAGGGACCCCAGCAGCTGCCCATGCAAGAGGATGCACTGAACTTCCCTCCCATAAACACTCTTTGATTCCTTATTAGCTCAGACCCTCGGGTTCCTGTCTAAGTTCTAAGGCGGCAACAACTACCAAAGTGGCAGAACATGAGGCATAAAAGACAACAGAAGAGGACCGGGTGAGTATGAGGAGGAGACTCTCTAGGCCAGTGATGGAACTCTGGATGCACACAGAACCATCTGGGGAGCTTCAGAACAAATATGTATGCCTGGGGGCATCTGGGTGGCTCAGTTGGTTCAGACTTGGTTTTGGCTCAGGTCTTATCTCAGGGTCGTGAGACTGAGCCTCTGCGCTGAGCATGGAGTCTGCTTAAGATTCTCCCTCTCCCTCTGCACCCCCTCCCCACCACACATGGGCGCGCATGCTCTCTCTCTCAAATAAATAAAATCTTAAAAAAAAAAAAATGTATGCCTGGGGCACCTCGGTCAGTTAAGCATCTGCCTTTGGCCCAGGTCATGATCTCAGGGTTCTGGGATCGAGTCCCGCATCAGGCTCCCTGCTCAGCGGGGAGCCTGCTTCTCCCTCTCCCTCTGTTGCTCCCCCTGCTTGTGTGCTGTCAAATAAATAAAATCTTTAAAAGAAAAAAAAATGTATAGTTGGGCCCTACCCCTCAGGGCTCTGATTTCATTTGCCTGGGGTAGAGTCAGAGCCCTGGTATTTTAGAAAACCACCCCAGGTGTTTCTAACATGCGGCCAGGGGTGAGGAGCACCAGTCTGGAGGAATGTCAGCTACCAGAAAACAGGGTGCCCACTGTGGTTTAGGATAAAGAACCCAACTGGACAGAGCTGAGAAGGGAAATGGGCTAGAAAAAAGGATCAGTGAGTGAGTAAAACAATGAGCCGCTGTAGGCAACTGCCCTACAGGAAGGAGGGTGGAAAAGTCTCTGCTGGGAAACAGAGACTGTTTCCATTTGTGTGGGGTAAGGGAAACTCCCAGGGCTCCGTCTGGGAAACACTCTACCGGAGAGCACCTTGTCCATGCTAGGTGTACGTGTGCTCACACCACGATCAGGACGCCTAGCTGGTAAGCACGAACAAGGAACAGGTAGGTGGTTTTCCAACTCAACAAACATGCTCTTCAATCCTGGGAAAGCAAGGAGAACGCTGTCCGTGCTGTTGTAGGTGCCCCAAGAAGCTGGGATCGACCCCTTCCCAAGTGTGCATGTACACCTAGGGAGGAGAACCCTTCAAAACAGCCCAGAGCTAAAAACAACATCGATTGAGCAACTACCAGCCCAGAACACGAGAGGAGCCACACTTGGTGCAATATTCCGTGGAGAAGTTCAGAGTCTGGCTGGGAAGTCCACATAAGATACCGAGATGATTAGAGCATTTGAGATAACCTGAATCCAAGCTTCTCGTTTGGCTTATCAGGAGGGGCAAGGCCAGAGAAGGGTATTTAACAGCAAACAAGAGTCTTCTCTTAGTCCAACATCTGTTTGTACGTCACCGTGAAAGGCCCGTGGATGGGTTGGCAGCAGTAAACTCTAACAGCTGGGTCCCTAACGAGTGGCCCTTGAGAGTTGAGGGACTGCTGTGGCCAAAAGTGGTCAGGCAGAGTTTCACAAGAGATGGGCTGTGGGCCACTAAAGAATAAGGCTATAAAATATATGGTTTGGGAAGGAATTTGGGGGGGGGGGGTGAATCACATCTGGATGGGGAATTCTGCTGGGGTTTCGTGGTTAATCCATGAACCTCATGCTGCACACGCTACCCCTCCCCCACCTCCTCCATCTGGTCAGGTCCTGCCTCCTGCCAACCACCAGGATTTCCACCGCCTGACCTCAGGCCCTCAGGAGTCTCTCGCCTGGGCTACGACTCCAAGGGCTTCATAAACAGCATTGTGGATCCTCTCTTCCTGCCACCAGAATGATCTGCTCCCACGTAACAGCCGTCTGTGACTCCCTACTGCCAACATGTTCGCGCTCTGGCCCTGGCGTCCCCAGCCTCTCCTCTCTGGGGCCTGCCTGCCTCCTAGCCACTCTTCCTGCACACTCACCCCCATTCCGCCACTCCTAACCAGCTGCGATTCCCCACCAAGCTTGTCCCTGAAATGCTTCCCTACCCGTTACCTTGAAAATCCCCTCCCCCAACGACTTCTTAGGCTTTCCAACATACAGCTTAAAGATCACCTCCTTTATACAACCTGCTCTAAATACTCCAGCCCTTCCTCCCTCCTTCACACTCCTCCATAGGCCCTTACATTAGTTGTCAGCTGCATTTTAATTCTGAGGTAGTGCCCGGCCCTGGACCTGAGAGCTGGTGGGCTCCCTTGTGTCTCTTGTGGACAAGACATCATCACCACTCCCTGCTAAGGCTAGAAACTACAATTCCCAGAATCCTTTTCCCTCTGGGGTCCCAGGGTGCTTTGCCAATGGGAAATGTAGACGATGAAACAAAACGCATCTAACTTTTAAGAGACCTTAATAGCCACACAAGGCAACTTTGCAGCTACTCCACAAGTCGCCCCCTCCCTTGGAAGCTAGGGCTCAGATGTGGCAGCTTCTTGGACTCGCCATGGACCCTGGACCCTTAGACTATAGCCTCCCGGATCTTAGCTCTCCCAGCACCCCCAGCCCCCAACACGCTTTTTTTTTTTTAAGATTTTATTTATTTATTCATGAGAGACAGAGAGAGAGAGAGGCAGAGGGAGAAGCAGGCTCCCAAGGAGCAGGGAGCCCGATGCGGGGCTCGATCCCAGGACCCTGGGATCATGACCTGAGCCGAAGGCAGACGCTTATCCATCTGAGCCACCCAGGCGCCCCACCCAACAGTCTTAGAAGCTCCAATTCCTGTACTAAACCCCTTTATTCCTGCACGGTCTGTGGTGTTTTGAGGCTGGAGGTGCATCTTGTTCTTTGAGTTTTTGGCACAGTAGCATCTGGTCCATAGTAGGACACGCTTCAGAAGATACTGGTGAGGGATGAAGGCGAGGCGCTAAGCAGCCTGGCTTTCCAGCACAATGTGTTCACTCTCTTCCTCCTCCAACCAATCTCTGCCACACCCTCAAGTTCTGGGAAAGGCACAGAACATGTGAGGAATCCCACATCAAAGGCTGGCTGAGATGTGTACTCAAGGAACACACATGGAGATTAAGATGGGCTTTTAATTATAGAGGCATTTGGTAGTAAAAGATGCATGAAATCTAATTTCCCATTTAAAAAAAAAAATTCCACTCGATAGAATGAAAGAAAGGGAGGGAAGAATGAAAGCAGCTGGGAGAAACTTTCGAAACAGCGCAGGGCTGAAAACAACACTTACTGAGCAATTACTAGCCTAGAATAAGCAGCAGCTACGCGTGCTTTAAATGCCATTCAGAAGTTTAGAGTCTGCCTGGGAAGTCCCCAAGGAGACAGAGCAAGCAGAGAGTCCTGGGAGGCTCGAGGGAACTTTGGGAGCCTGGCCAGCAGGCGTGAAGTCCTCTAGGAGCCTCGGGCAACCACTCAGAGGGAACGAAGATGAGCCCCTCCTCTAGACCTAATCAGGAGCACGAACACAGATCAGCAGAAAGGACACGACTGAGAATCTCTCCTGGGAGTTGAGCGGCTGCTCTCTGTGACCTCAGCGCCCTCACAGCTCTCTGCCCGGTCCAACCAGGAGAGAAGAAAGAACAGTTTTCTTTGTTCTTCTTCCTGTATCCTCTGCCCAGCCCCTTTACATCTTATTCCAGGAACAACCGCTCAGTGCTGTGAATCAGGACAAGTGTAGAGTCCCTCACCCGAGCCCCAATTCATGAACTTGTCCTTTCAGAGTTAGCAAAACGTGATGAGCAGACTGTTCCAGGAAGCACCAGGTAAACTCCCCAACCCATGCACACCCGCGGCGCACGCTGCTGCCGCTCACACAGACAGCCGTGGGCACGGGGGAGGGGAGGACACAGCCTGCAGCCTGGGAAACCGGACTGCTCTGGGAGCTGCGAGGAGCAACGCCCAGCCCCCAAGAGCTCACTTACCGGGAATGGGAGACAAAGTCATACACGGGAATCTGCACCGTCTTCCCTTCGGTGATTTCTTTGAGTGTTTTGAAGATGAGTTCATTGTCAAAGGCATCTGAAGGAAATCAGACTGTTAAAATGCTGCTGAATTTTAAAATGATTTCTCCTATAATCATCCACATCTATTTCCTGGACGTATACCCCACCTGGAGCCCCCACTGAAAAAACCCAGATCTCTACCCAAAGCAGAGGGTAAACTCCCTGGATCTCAAAATAGAACATATGAATGCATTCCAAGAAACTCACTTCTTTTTTCTACCTTTCTATCCACCCTTGGCCTCAGCCACCTCTCTCCCCCCAAGTTCAGCTGCTGTCTTGGGAGCTGGAATACGTTAACCCGGAAAGCATACACGTGACTCAGGGAGCCATAAGGGGCACCAAGTTTTGACTCCAACAGTTGTTAAGAACCAAAACCTAGGGCGCCTGCGTGGCTCAGTCGGTTAAGCGTCTGCCTTCAGCTCAGGTCATGAGATCCCGGAGTCCTGGGATTGAGCCCCGCATGGGGCTCCCTGCTCAGCGGGGAGCCTGCTTCTCCCTCTGCCTGCCGCTCCCCCACCTTGTGCTCTCTCTCTCTCTCTGACAAATAAATAAAATCTTAAAAAAAAAAAAAAAAAAGAACCAAAACCAGCTAAAGGGCAATGTGCTGATCTGGGACTGTCAAGGTAAACGTCACGCAGGCAGACATCCTGGACCCTCCACGGTCCTTTCCACCAATCAGTGAGTTTCACACCCTGCCTTGTGCACACGTGTGGGATGGGGGGCAGGGGGCATGGGCTGCTTCAGATCAGAAGAGGCAGAAGAACCAGCTCTGTGCTGTCCTGTGTCTGGCCAATCTCAAGCAACAGGCTCACAAGGAGTCGCCCTCGTTCAGATGCAGATTCCATCCATATTTACTGAGCCATGCAACTGTGCAATGTGTTTCAAAATTCTTTCTTGAGGCCCCACGATAACCCCACAAGGTATTTATTTATCCCCCATTTTATCGCTAGAAACAGATTCCGAGAGGTCAAACAATTTTCTCAGTGAACACACACACACACACACACACACACACATACACACACACCCTCAACTCCTGACTCACCCGGGTGATCAAAATTGAACTGGCCCTTCAGGGCTTTGGCCTTCTGCTCCGACGTAAGGACGCGGTAGAAGCTGTCCTGGCTCAGGATGACCACCTGCTTCTGGCGACAGTCCACCTCATTCTGTCCCAGGAGCTGCACAATCTTAGCACAGACGGAAGACTGTAGGAAAGAAGAGAACACCGAGGATTAAAGAGGTGTGCAGAGTCGCTCCCGGATGCACACGCCCTGTACCAGTGGCTTCTGGAAGGAAGAATCCGGAGGCTACCATCTTGCATGACGGATTAGAAGGCTGAAGGAGAAAGTCCGCTGAGCGGGGAGTGTCCCAGAGCCTCTTCCTCCCTTCCTGAACACAGCTTACTACTCGCAGGTATCTGCAGGGGCCACAGGGGTGAGGAGGACAGTAACTTCTACCTCCTCTTCCATAAAGTCTCTCCTAAAGCTACTCATACAAAGGAACACGAATTTATTTATCCCTGCTTCTGCCCCAGTATAGATACTCACAAAACAGCAGAAAGTGGAAAAGAAGACACACTGATGATGTTGCTGATGGCTCAAAGGGCCAGGGCCTCTGGGTCACGAAGTGACGGAGCACACACGTGGAATCAAAAACCCAGGCCAGAGAACTCGGCCAGTTAGCTAGAAGGCCAAGGTCATGGCTTTCGTCCTACTTCCGTGGCTTACTTTTGCTCTAGTGCCTCGCCATGGACTTGTTCACACTCACACTCACGGTAAGCCTCGTGGCCGCTTCACAAATACGCACCACCACTTATGAGCTGGAGTGACATGGGACACAAAACACGACCAACCCCTAAACCAATATGGGGTATCCCTGCCGTGAAGGGGACAGCTGGTTCCAGATAAACTCAAACCTACACGCTTTGTGTCGTGTTGTCAGCAATACACATATCTACCTGTGATGCTGTGAAAATCGGAAATACCGTATTTAGTCCTCCTTGCATTTCTGGCACAGAGTTCTTAAAGCCCTTGAATTTCCTAAGTGAGGGGAGCAGTGCACCGGTCTTTGCTATGCTGAGGAGGCGGCTTCTGAAAAGCACCTAAGGATAGGGGCTGGTTGCCAGGGGAACCAGCCTGGTGAGGAGCAGGTTAGAACTTTCCATCCTACCATCCTGACCTCCAGGGAGGGGAGGCAGAGGGGAGGAGGGGGGAGGCTAAGTCAGGGGCCAACAACAACGATATAACCAGAAATGCGTATGTCATGAAGCGTCCACACAAACCCAAGCGGATGAGGTTTGGTGAGCCTTCTGGTTGGTGGACGCGTGGAAATGTGGGGACAGTGGTCCGCTCGGAGAGCACGGTAACTCCACTCCTCTTCACACCTGGCCCTACAGGGCATCTCTTCCACCTGGCCAGTCCTGCCTTATATCCTTTTATAATCGACCATTAACCTTGTAAGTAAAACGTCTTGAGTTCTGTGAGCTGCTCTAGCAAATCAATCAAACCCAAGGAAGGGGCAGCTGGAACCTTCAATCTCTGGCCAGTCAGCCAGGAGCACAGGTGACGACAGGTGCTTTTGAGGACACCTGATGGCAGGGCAGAGGGGGTGGGGGGCGCTCTCGCGGGACTGAGCCCTACCTGTGGGGCCTGAGCCTATCTCCAGGTAGTGTCAGAATTATTGGGGTGAATTCTCAGACAACTTGCTCGTGTCCGAGAAATGCTTGTTGATGTGTGGAAGGCCCCCCCCCGCCACACACACACACACTGGAATTGCAATTGGGTACAGAACCTAAAATCTACCTCAGTGCACTCAAAAGAGTGAGAGAGTGAAGGACAGTAGTTACCAAATGAACTCGTTCCTTTTTTTCACTGTATACAGATTAATTTAAAAATAAGAATGCCTACATTACGAAAACCCTACAAGCCATAGCCAAGCCTCCTTATGGAGCTGGCTGACCTAATTACAAGAGATGAAAAGAGTGGCATAGTTAGAGATTTCTTGGGCTCAGTCTTGGGAGCTTGCTTCACTATCGAACTTAACTTTACCAACTGGTTTTAATAAGGAAAAACCAGGACACTTTATAAAGTTCCATTTCTCATAAGCTCCGAATTTGATTTGTCCAAGCGTAAGGAAAACTGGACATTCCTGTTGCCCTAGTCAATCCACATCAAACTATTTTGCACAGTATTTCCTGTTGCACAAATTGTGACACACAACCAAATAAGGATCTTTGGAGGAACAATATTTTGACTCAATTGCTAATTATTTTGAAAATTATTGGGACACCTGGGTGGCTCAGTTGGTTAAGCATCTGCCTCCAGCTCAGGTCATGATCCCAGGGTCCTAGGATCAAGCCCCACGTCGGGCTCCCTGCTCAGCGGGGAGCCTACTTCTCCCTCTGCTTGTGCTTGTGCTCTCTCTGTCAAATAAATAAATAAAATCTTTAAAAAAAAAAAGAAAACTATTTTACTTTTCTGACATTTTCACACATTAACAGAGAAGAATTTAAAACAGGATTTTTGGAACAGCACCTATTCCGGGAAAAGATCACAGAAAATCACAGAAAATCATAGAAAGGTAAAACTTGCACATGACTTAAGCTAGTTTCAAAAATGAAAATACCACAACAGAATCAAATCCTCTAAACAATTATAAATAATACATTTTTAAACAGGTGCAAGCTCATCATTTCCTTTTCCTAACTTACATCTGTTTCTTACATCCTAAGGCTATGCAGGGTAAAGTCTACACCTGTAGCTTTTATTAGAAGACAGAACAAAAATGAAGAGGGCTTCATGGAGCCAAATGTATTTAATCTACTTGATTATTCAAATCGTGGTATTTTTTACTTCTAGTTAAAACCCATTAAATGTTCTTTAGAAAAAATATGAGTAGCAATCTCGCTACTACCAAAAAACGTGTATATAACGAAGTTACATTACCTAATTTTGCAGGTAAACAATCATTTCCCTTCACTCAGGTACAACCTAGGACAAATGGATATAATGGCCAATAAAACTGGGTTAATGAGCACATTTAGAAAGCCAGTGTTCATCACCATTTCTTATCAAAGATAAAGTCTTTGGGCTGTTTTGCTGGTCCACAGCTGTATGTCTCGGTTCCATGTTTTCATGGGCCTGTTCGGTGATCCTACTTTCTACAAACACGCCACCATCACCTAGAACAAATTTTATTAAAGTCAGGCCCTAGGCTAAGTGCTCCACGACAACCACCCTTATAAGTCACAAGTGCTGTCCTTTCCAGATGTGGAAACCGGGTGAAATGACTTGCCTACAATCCTGCTTCCTTTTGTCCTCAACCTATAAGGTAGTCAGAAGTCCCAAGGCAGAAGTCCTTTATCATAAAGATAAACACCACTGCGTGAACAAGCAAAGAAACGCCTATCTCCAGGTTAGTCTAGACTTTTCTTCCTCCTGGAACTTGTCAAAAATGGCCTCTAAAAAATCTAGGCAGCTGTGGTGTTGGGGGCAACGGGTACACAGGAGTTCATTATACTATTCCTCTACTTGAGGAGAGGTTTGAATTTTCACAAGATTGGGAGGAAGGAGCCCTACAGAGACTCCCCGGTGCCATAACCAAATGGTCTTTGCCTTATTTAATGTCCTCTTCTTAGGTCTCTTTCATGTTAATTTCCCTTTCCCCTAATCCCGCCCTCTTCAAAAGGATGAACTGGAACTCCAAGGTGTCTCCTTCGCTCAAGAAAAGAAATAAAGGGGCGCCTGGGTGGCTCAGTCGTTAAGCGTCTGCCTTCGGCTCAGGTCATGATCCCAGGGTCCTGGGATTGAGCCCCGCATCGGGCTCCCTGCTCCGCGGGAAGCCTGCTTCTCCTTCTCCTAGTCCCCCTGCTTGTATTCCCTCTCTCGCTGTGTCTCTCTCTGTCAAATAAATAAATAAAATCTCAAAAAAAAAAAAGAAAAGAAATAAGGCAGGGTGCCTGGGTGGCTCAGTTGGTTAAGTGACTGCCTTCGGCTCAGGTCATGATCCTGGAGTCCCGGGATCGAGTCCCGCATCGGGCTCCCTGCTCGGCGGGGGGTCTGCTTCTCCCTCTGACCCTCCCCCCTCTCATGTGCTCTCTCTCATTCTCTCTCTCTCAAATAAATAAATAAAATCTTTAAAAAAAAAAATGCAATAGCTTAGGGCGCCTGGGTGGCCCAGTCGGTTGGGCGACTGCCTTCGGCTCGGGTGGTGATCCTGGAGTCCCGGGATCGAGTCCCGGGATCCAGTCCCGCGTCGGGCTCCCTGCTCGGCAGGGAGTCTGCTTCTCCCTCTGACCCTCCCCCCTCATGTGCTTTCTCTCTCATTCTCTCTCTGTCAAATAAATAAATAAAATCTTAAAAAAAAAAAAAGAAAGAAAAGAAATAAGGCATTAATGACTAGGGTTGGAGAAGACAGACAGTTGTGAGCTTACAGAAAATGCCCAGAGTGGGTAAGGGTGCAATCGGTGTGGTGGGCTAAGATTTATAATAATTATGTCACAGGAAGACAAAAGCTGTAGGATTCCAGTTAAAGAAGGTATCTAGAATAGTTAAATTCTCAGAAACATAGTAGAATAGAGGTTGCCAGGGGCTGGGGGAGGGGAGGAAGTGGGGAGGTGTTCAATGGATATAGTTTCACTTTTACATGATGACAAAATTTAGGAGATTGGTTGCCCAACGATGTGACTGTACTTAATACTACAGAACTGTACTCCTGGGGCGCCTGGGTGGCTCAGTCGGTTGAGCGGCTGCCTTCAGCTCGGGTCATGATCCCAGGGTCCGGGGATTGAGCCCCGCGTCAGCTTCCCTGCTCATCTGGGAGCCTGCTTCTCCCTCTCCCACTCTCCCTGCTTGTGTTCCCTCTCTCGCTGTGTCTCTGTCAAATAAAATCTTTAAAAAAAAAAAAAATACTACAGAACTGTACTCCTAACTATGGCTAAGGTGGTGAATGTTACCAAACGTGTGGATTACAATCAAAAGCAAACATTATTATTGTAACAAGAGCAAAATGGGCAGTTTCTTCCTAGATGGTACTCGGCTCGGTATTTTAAAATGATCTCACTTATTTATGACAACCCTCTGTGATAGAAAGGATTATCATACCCACTCCACTGACGGCAAGACTGAGATGAAGACAGGTTAAATGACTTGCACAGGGCATGGGTGGTAGGGCCAGGACTCAACCCAAGTGGTCCAAACCCCAGAGCTCACCCCCTCACTGGCTGCACCCCACAGGCAAACAGCTATTGCCCACTGGAGCTAGGGCTGAGCTTAGTTTTACGTGGCATCTCCACATTCAGTGCAACGTATCCAGAGTATATTCTGTTCCTGACACTTCTAGCACATTTTTCTAGAGGTGGGGAGGTGGAAAATAAGCCAGCTAGGACTGTGGGTTGCTGTCTGAATATGAAGTCCAGGTCAACATGAGGTTAATTTTAGAAAAGGGGAGTATATATATGTATATATATGTATATACACACGCACGCACAGACACACATATATGTATGGAATAATCAGTGAAGGGGATTTACAATTTCTTCACTTGTATGGCATCTGAAGACACCATCTCCTTTAATTCCATTACAACAAGATGTTACTATTTTATCTCTTTTTTTACCTAATGAGGAGCCTGAAGCTTAGAGTCCATCAGTTAAATGCCTAGTTCAAGGTCCCAGAGCTGAATCTCAAAACCATAGCTCTTCTAACTTCAAATGCCCAATTCTTTTCACTAGTCCAGAACCAAAGCCCCGATATTCTCCATAAACAGACTCTACTTCCAGAGATCAACGATGGGGGAAAGGAGACACGGAGGCAAGTGGTTAGGAATATAACACAGCTCTGTCCCACGGCATCATGAGACTCAACATAATGGTAAATGTCATAGAATTTCAGAGAACTAAAGGCAGGCCAAGGGATTTGTGTTATCAAAAAGAAGCTGAAAGTACACACACACACACACACACACACATACACACACACACACACTGTTCAAGATATCTGGAACCTAAATTTGGAGTCTGTTCAAAAGAATCTAGCTGTTAGAAGCCAGTAACCGGGAGCCCAAAGGCTCTGTAGTTCTGAGAACATTCCAGCACTCGACTCGATGATCAGGCCAGTCCCTCAGATGTGCTGAACAATGTGCTAGCCTCGTTTCTCAGAGAGACACACTTCCTATTCGGGAAGCCCCAGGAGCAAGCAGTCAACAGACACTTCAGCTGGCCCTTCCAAGAGGGCAGCTGAGGGGCCGCAGGTTCCTGTCCTGCCATAGGAAGTATGATTTCTCTAAAGTGATTCTCATGTAGGAGGTGGCTCGGATGGCCCGGACACCATCTAACTGTGCTATTGCTGGTGTGTGTCCATTCCACACACACATATCTAATCCTTCAGGTCCTCTGTCCAGTTCCAATATTGCTGACAGAGTAAAACAAACAGGGCAACAGAGCTCTGGGTGGCTTCTTTGTTAAGAGCCCTCCACCCTCAACACTTAGCTGCTGAGAAGCTCGATGGAGGCCAGCAGAGAGCCCAGGAGGCCTTCAGGTTGGGTGTGTCCCTAGAGCAATGGGCTAGTATTTAAGAGCTGCCTTATAGAAGAACACAGATGAAGGGCCATGCTGACCAACATTTAGGAATCCCATCGAGGTGCCTATCCCACTCTCGGTAAGCTGCTTCAGGATCTGGCAGAGGGCTGCTGAGACAGAGAAAAGCCTAGCAACCACCCAACACAGGGCTGAAAAGAGCCAGCCAGCTCCAGGTCAAGTGCGTTGACTCACCATGTCCTCCCCGGCCTTAGGAATGGGTTGTGGACGTCCCTTAACACCTGCCCTGAACTTGCCACCACCATTAGCTAACAGGGCAAGAAGGCCAGATGCTCAGCCTCTTCAAGCAGGGGGCACCCCATCTAGCTCCTTCCCTCTGGGACTGTTTGCAAGTTACCCCAATTACTCTAGACAGCAGCTTTCGCTGTCACTAAGATTAAGCAAGAAACACACCACTAACTGATACGGCGTCCAGCACGGCCCCCAGACATTACATCACTTCTTTGGGGGCAGAGGTTGCCTGACCCCCCAGCTCTGAAGCTCTAATTTACAGGCACGAGAAAACTAAAGCAGCAGTAATCTGCCCTGGATAAAGTAAAATAAAGCTCAAACATGCTGACGGGATTCCCAATCAAACTGACCGCATGGTAGCAACCGGGAGGTGGTATTCAATGCGCTCCGGTAATATCTGTAAGGCCATCAGTCTTGGGGGCCCAGATGCCCCGGAACCCATGCACTGCAAATGGGTTCTCCTGGCCACGATACAATTACCACCACCCCTCCCCCACCCCACATATACAAACACCTAAGTCAGAAACTCACTCAATTGTTATGTAATGAAAGTGTCTTAGGTACCAAAAAGCAGCCACAGGTCAATCCAATAACCTACAACCCCTGGAGCAGAAAGACCAACTGTGACTCAGCATTCGCTCCCGGAGCTTGGCAGGACTGGGCACCAGGAGGGCTCACTCAAATGTATGTCACAATTACCACAGAAAATGTCTGATTTCATCCAGCAGACCTCTTTTTCAATCAGAGCTGGTATTTTTTAAAGATTTTAGTTATTCATCTGAGAGAGAGAGAGAGCACAGAGGGAGAGGGAGAGGGAGAAGCAGACTCCCTGCTGAGCGGAGAGCCTGACATGGGGCTCGTTCCAGGACCCCGGGATCATGACCTGAGCCGAAGGCAGACGCTTAACCGACTGAGCCACCCAGGAGCCCCCAGACCTGGTTATTTGTAAAAGCGTACCTTGCCCTCATTCTTAGCACGAGCCTCCACGTCATCCTAAAGCACTAAGGCAGGGACACCTAGCTGTGCACCCCAATCTCACTCCCCAGAGTTTTAGCTGGGCACCTGGCCCTGCTTCCCAGCCTCCCTTGCTGCTTCCAATTTGATAAGCAGGAGTGTGGAGTGGCAGCTTCCTGGAATCTCCTTAAAGCATCAGAGTCCCTTGTCAACTTTCCTTCCGGTTGGCTGGAATGCAAACTGGACAGCTGGAGCACAAGTAGCCACTTTGCAGCCTTGGTCTGTGACTAAAGGTGCAGCTAAATGAAGGGAGTCCCAGACTCCAATGATCACAGAGCTGAGAGAGGAAGGACAGTGAGGTTACTCATCTTGTTTAAACTCTGTCACTTGTGGTTTTCTGTCCTCTCCAACCAAAATGACCCTAATACTGAGGTCAACCCTCACATACCCAGTATGCCTCAGTGTAAATATTCTCTTGAAAGCTAGGGTAATTCTCATGCCCCGGGCCATGAGGCTGCCTTACTCATCACAGAAGCCACGAATATCGCATCGGCCAAGTCATTTCCATGTCACGAGTTTTAAAAGGTGGGGTGAGGAGGACCACTGCACACCTCTCTGCCACCTGCGAGCATCTATGTATCTACCCTGAGGTGTCAGAGCAGAATTCAACATCCTCCCCACCTTTCTGTACTTGCCTGTGCTACAGGCTAAGCTCCACCAAGGAAGCAGTACCCAGGAGGGGGGAACCCAGAACATACACAATACCAGATAAGAAACTCCCCACAACAGACGCTCTCAGTTTTAATTCCCGATCCATATGCAAAGGTGGTTTAGCCTAGAAAAACCCGGGTATTCAACTGCATGAGAAAAATCCTGATTGATCAAGTCACCAACATAAACATGCTCCCAGGACTTTTCGGTGAATTGTCCATCTCATTAAGCTCCATTCCTAGGAAAGACATTTCGAGAACGCACTTCTGGGTTCATAAAATTACATGTTTGGCCCTGCTCTCTTTAAGTCATGAGTGCCTACCGGAAAACCCTATTAAGGAGCACTTACTCATCAACTTAAACTGCTTTAGAATCAACTGGGGGATAATGAACAACAGTTAACACTTAAGAGCTACACAGAAGGGGCATCTGGGTGGCTCAGTCGGTTAAGCGTCTGCCTGTGGCTCAGGTCATGATCTCAGGGTCCTGGGATCCAGCCCCGCATCAGGCTCCCTGCTCAGTGGGGAGTCTGCTTCTCCCTCTCCCTCTGCTGTTCCCTCCTGCTCGTATGCTCCCTCTCTCTTTCTCAAGTAAATAAATCTTTTTTAAAAATTAAATTAAAAAAACAAAAAAGAGCAACACAGAACGTGCCAAATGCCAGCAACTATTCGCAGGACTTTGCAGATACTCCCTTATTTAATCCTCAAACCAGCCCTTAGAAGGTGGATGTTCTCATCATCCCCACTTACACAACAGGAAATGGGCAGAGGGAGGCAGATCACACAACTAGCCCAAGATCATACAGCTCAGAAGCAGCTGAGCCGCTCTTCCAACGAACTCGGGCAGGCTGGCCTCAGAACGCACACTCTTAAGCACTGCGCATACTGCCTTGCCTTGCCACACGAGAGGTGGAGACCTCTTCTCTTCCCGAGGGCCAGAACGACCCTAAACACACACACACACACACACACACACACACACACACACACGTACTGTGCCAGCAACAGATACACAGGGGCTGCCAGGTGCAGAACATTCTGGCTGCCCTGCGGGCTTCACAAAGCACAGGTTTCCTTCGAACTTAATTTTTCTTTTTTTTTTTTTCAGTTTTTTTAAAAGATTTTATTTATTTGACAGAGAGAGACACCACAAGAGAGGGAACACAAGCGCAGGGGGAGTGGGGGAGGGAGAAGCAGGCTTCCCACGGAGCAAAGAGCCCGATGCGGAACTCGATCCCAGGACCCTGGAATCATGACCTGAGCCGAAGGCAGACGCTTAACAACTGAACCACTCAGGCGCCCGAAGTTAATTTTTCTGGTAAGTAATTTACTAGGAAGAGGGCAAGACAAATCACTTCTGATCCCCTACAATTCGTTCTTTGGGGAGAAAATGGTATTTAAGTACAACTTAAAAGGAGGCTGGACTGATGCTCTGAGAGACAGGTGAGCTCCTGCAGGTGTGTTCAAGCAGAAACAAGCAAACGCTTTAAAACCTTGCCGCGTGGGTGCCTGGGTGGCTCAGTTGGTTAAGCGACTGCCTTCAGCTCAGGTCATGATCCCGGACCCCAGGACCAAGTCCCGCATCAGGCTCCTGGCTCAGCGGGAAGTCTGCTTCTCCCTCTGACCCTCTCCCCTCTCATGCTTTCTCTCTAAATAAAATCTTAAAAATAAAATAAAACCTCGCCGCATTAAAACAGATGCACACGCGCTGGCATGTTACAAACTGGTGAAACCCTTCCAGAAAGCAGTACGGAGAAAGGATCATTAACATTCCTACCCTCTGGCCAGGTATCAGACTTACAGTGGGATCAGTGAGGATTACAGGAAGATGATGTGTCAATGTGTAAGCGGGAAACAGAATACAGACTGGTGTGCACACCAGGACCGTAACCATGTAACATATACGTGAACATCATGGGGGAAATCTGGAAGGCAAACCGGTCAAAACTGAAAACTGCTGTAGTTCTTCGACATCATCTTTTGGGGCAGGTGGGCGGGTGTGGACGGAGGGGTGGTGCCCATGCTCCTCCTTGTAAAGCCAAATGCTCGTTTCATCCACAGCCTGGTAAACAGGTGCCACCAAAGGCCAAACATCGGGCAAGACAGGACCGTGCTTGTCCCCAAGCAGCCAGGAGGCCTCACAACTGGATTAAAATGACTCAGTACAGGGGCGCCTGGGTGGCTCAGTCGTTAAGCGTCTGCCTTCGGCTCAGGTCATGATCTCAGGGTCCTGGGATCGAGCCCCGCATCGGGTTCCTCGCTCTGCGGGAGGCCTGCTTCTCCCTCTCCCACTCCCCCTGCTTGTGTTCCCTCTCTCGCTGTGTCTATCTCTGTCAAATAAATAAATAAAATCTTAAAAAAAAAAAAAATGACTCAGTACAGAACAGTGATTGATTCCAGTCTCCTCTGGCTGATTCTGAGCCTGAATACTCAATTTGTAGCTATGTCTTTGTATCCCCCACAGGATAAGCACAAAAGGCACCCCGCCCCGTACACACACACTCTTTAAAGCATCTGGGATCGGGCGCCTGGGTGGCTCAGTTGGTTAAGCGACTGCCTTCGGCTCAGGTCATGATCCTGGCGTCCCTGGATCGAGTCCGGCATCGGGCTCCCTGCTCGGCAGGGAGTCTGCTTCTCCCTCTGACCCTCCCCCCTCTCATGTGCTCTCTCATTCTCTCTCTCTCAAATAAATAAATCTTTAAAAGAAAAAAAAAAAGCATCTAGGATCATGGCAAGCTGCGATGACTTCGCTGCTTAGGAAGCCCTCTTGGAAAGGTGGGAACGAAGAGGAAGTCGGCTGGAGGGTCAGTTCTTACTGCCTCGTGGCTGCCAAGTGAGGCTGGATCTATTTCCTTCCCCTTTTTTTTACTTGAGGGCCAGGAGGCTGGTGGAGAGGGTAAGACCCAGCAAACCAAGCCCCTTGTCCTAGGAAAAGACAAGGATGTCTTTGAACAAGGCATACCCAAACCCGCCCACCTGCTGCAGTCTGGCTTACTGGACAAGAATAATAGGTCTAGCACAGAAATTGTGGCCCAGGATTCAAAGTCCTTCTGAGGGAGAGACACAAAAAGAAAGTTGACTTTCTCCCCCACTTTAAAATAATAATAATAAAATAAAATAAATGGGATAAAGGAGAGCACAGTGTGCCAGTTGGATCCTCTGCTGAATCTTTCCAAATTGAAGGCCACACATGGGTAAACGTTTAATGAAGACTTAGCAGCACAACGGTGCTTTGTTGTACCAGCTTTGTGTGCGTTAACTCTTCCTTCCCAGCAATCCTCATCCACACTGTGGAAAACCGGAAGTCAAATTATCAGGTTCTCAAAAGATTTTTTTTTTTTAATTTCCTCTTTAGCTCTCCTCCAGCACCCAGGCCTAAATACAGAGCAGCAGGGAAAGGAAACTGAAAACATTGTGCCAAGCACCCACTTCCCTTCCTTTTTGAAAGTCTCTTTTAGTGTCTTTGAAAACTCAACTTAGTATTTATTCTTCATAGCCTTGAAGAAAGGGATTCAAAAAATCCCCCTTTCCCCCTCCCCCACTCACACTCTCTCTCTCAAATAAATATATCAATCTTTAAAAAAAAAAAAAAAAAAAATGGACCAGGGGCGCCCAGGTGGCTCAGGAAGTTAAGCAGCTGCCTTCAGCTCGGGTCATGGTCCCAGGGTCCTGGGATCGAGTCCGCATTGGGCTCCTTGCTCCGCGGGGGGCCTGCTTCTCCCTCTGCCTGCCACTCCCCCTGCTTGTGCTCTCTCTGACAAATAAATAAAATCTTAAAAAACATAAAATTAAATTAAATTAAATTAAAAATGGACCACAGGCAAAAATCTATCAAATTTGGGGCACCTGGATGGCTCAGTCACTTAAGTGTCTGACTTCAGCTCAAGTCATGATCTCAGGGTCCTGGGATCGAGCCCCCCATTGGGCTCCCCCCTCAGTGGAGAGTCTGCTTCTCCATCTGCCCCTCCTCCTTTTCACGTGCTCCCTCTCTCTCTGTAAATAAAATCTTTAAAGAAAATCTATCAGATTTATTAAGGAAAAAACATGGGAGAAAGTCTTCAGGATCTAGTGCTTGGCAAAGTTTTTTTTTTTTTAAGATTTTATTTATTTATTTGACAGATAGAGACACAGCGAGAGAGGGAACACAAGCAGGGGGAGTGGGAGAGGGAGAAGCAGGCTTCCCACGGAGCAGGGAGCCCGATGCGGCTCAATCCCAGGACCCTGGGATCATGACCTGAGCTGAAGGCAGACGCTTAACGACTGAGCCACCCAGGCGCCCCATTGGCAAAGTTTTCTTAAGCTTGATACCAAAAGCACTATCCATAAAAGGGGAAATTGATAAAAAATGAATTTCATCAAAAATAAAATGTGCTTGCACGTACTGAATGGAGCACTGGGTTTTATACACAAACAATGAATCGTGGAACACTATATCAAAAACTAATGATGTAATGTATGGTAATTAACATAATATAATAAAATAAAAATAAAATGTGCTCAGTGAAACATTCTCTCTTAGAATGAACAAACAAGGGACGCCTGGGTGGCTCAGTCGGTTAAGCGTCTGCCTTCAGCTCAGGTCATGATCCCAGGGTCCTGGGATCGAGTCCCGCATCGGGCTCCTTGTTCCGTGGGGAGCCTGCTTCTCCCTCTGCCTCTCTCTATCTCTCATGAATAAATAAATAAAATCTTTAAAAAAAAAAAAAAAAAAAAAAAGAATGAACAAACAAGCTACAGATGGGGAAAAATACTTGTAACACACATGTCCAACAAAGGTTTAGTATCTAGAATACATAAAGAATTCTCAAAGCTCCACAGCAGAAAAACAAATAATGAATCCCAATTAGAATACGGGCAAAAGACATGAAGAGACATTTCACCCAAGAGGATCCACAGCTGGCAAATAAGCACATGGAGAGATATTCAACATCATTAGCCATTAGGGAAATGTAAATTAAAATCAAGACAACATGTCACTACACACCCATCAGAATAGCCAAAAGAAGAGACAGTGACAACACCAAATGCTGGTGACAATAGGGAGAAAAGATCAGTCATACACTGCTGATAGAAATGCAAACAGTTCAGGAGAGCAATTTGGCTCTTTATTATTTATTCATTTTTTTTAAGTAATCTCTACACCCAACGTGGGGTCTGAACTCATGACCCCGAGATCAAGAGTCATATATATACTCTACCGACAGAGCCAGGTGCCCCCAACAATTTGGCACTTTCTTAAAAAACTAAATATGCAACTACCATATGACCCTGCAAATTGTACTCCTGGGCATTTATACCAAAGAAATGAACACATGCTCACCCTAGAACATGTACACAAATGTTCATAGAAGCTTTATTCATAACAGCCAAAATTGGAGACCACTCAGATGTTCTTCAAGGGGTAAATGGTTAAACGAATTGTGGTATGTCCATGCCATGGAACACTACTTAGCAATGAAAAGAACAAACTACCACCTGTATAAATTTCCAGATAATTCTGCTAAGGAAAATAAAGGCAATCCCCAAAGGGTACATATTGTAGGATTCCATTTACATCACATTTTAGAAATGACAACTATGGAAATAGTGAGCAGGTTAGTGGTTGGCAGGAATTAGGGACAAGGGGGAATGGTAGTGCAGAGAAGGCAGGGGTGATGAGAATGTTCTGTATCTTCACTGTATATCAGTATCAATACCCTGGTTGTGTTTTGTAAGCCATTACCATTGGGGAAACTGTGGAAAAGGTACAAGTAAACTCTGTATTACTTCTTACAACTGTATGTGAATTGACAATGATCTCAAAAAAAAAAAAAAAAAGTTAAATGACCATCTTCTGCAATGTCTTTTTTTAATACCAGAAATTCAGGCTCTCCCCTCTCAAAATTCTTTTTTCTCACAAACCCCAAATAACTAATTGGTATGGAGTGAATGTATTCTGTATGTGGGACAGACATGGAATTGGCGGGGGGGAGCACAAAAGAATAGACTATTGTGGGTTGAATTGTGGCCCCCCAAAACACAGGACTATGTTCCAACCTTCAGAACCTCAGAATGTGACCTTATTTGGAATAAAGGTCTTTGCAGATGTAACTAAGGTTAAGAATCTCAAGATCTGGGCGCCTGGGTGGCTCAGATGGTTAAGCGTCTGCCTTCGGCTCAGGTCATGATCTCGGGGTCCTGGGATCGAGTCCCGCATCGGGCTCCCTCCTCCTTGGGAGCCTGCTTCTCCCTCTGCCTCTCTCTCTCTCTCTCTCTCTCTCTCTGTCTGTCATGAATAAATAAATAAAAATCTTTAAGTAAAAAAAAAAATCTCAAGATCATCCCAGATTCGGATGGATACTAAACCCAATGACAAGGGTCTTTATAAGAAACAGAAAAGGACAACACAGAAACATACAGGGAATGCCATGTCAAGACAGGGGTAGGGACCAGAATCTGTAAGCCAAGGAGCTCGACCAGCACCCAGGAGAGAAGCATAGACCAGATTTGCCTTCAGAGCTTCCAGAAGAAACCAACACCGCCAAACCCCTAGATTTTGGGCTTCTGTCCTCCGGGACTATAAGAGAATAAAAATATTTTGTTTTGTTTTAAGCCACCACATTCTGGCAATTTGTTACTGCAGCCCTAGGAAGTGAATGCACCTGTCATTTTTTAGTGGGCTCGATTTCGCTCTTTTTTTAATCAGAGGATGTGAGCACTTTCTTCAACTTCTATTTTTATATACTCCTGGACGCAATTTTTTTTTCTTCTTCCGGAGGATATATGCCATAATGACATACCGTTTCACTTTACAATCTTTTCCTGCAGAATTTTTCCTGGTGTTTCTGTTTGCTCTAAGGGTAAACTATCGCTAACTGGCATTATCAATAAGTGTCGACTTCCTCAAATATCCTGGTTAATCATTATCATGCATCCTCAACAAGATTCAACCCATTTTTGAACACTTCGACTATACTTAAAAGCAAAATTGCACAGCACTGAACTTAACCTACGGTGTGCCTGGTGACCAAGAAGTTGCTTCTAGGTCTGGCAATATGCTTCAGGGCCTTTAAAATGAGAATCGGGGATGCCTGGGTGGCTCAGTGGGTTAAGGTCTGCCTTCGGCTCAGTCATCATCTCAGGGTCCTGGGATCGAATCCCACATCAGGCTCCTTGCTGAGCGGTGAGTCTGCTTCTCCCTCTCCCTTTGTCCCTCCCCTGCTCGTGCTAGCTCTCTCTCTCTCTCAAATAAAGAAAATATTTAAAAAATAAAAATAAAAAATAAAACAAGCTTTATATAAACAGGATAAATTTCTAGTACTGGATTTGCTAAAGCAAAGAATCTGCATTTTTAAAAATTTCCATACATAAGCCATAGCCCCCTTCAATGATTCACATTTAGCTACTTCCTCCTACTCTTGAGGAATATCTAACTTCATGCTATCGACCTAATTTACCACTGTTTTAAGTGAGAATAAACATTTTATATGCCTAAAATCCTTCTGTTTTTCTGAAACCACACTGTTGATACCTTATCCTCACTTTTCTGCTCACTTATGGCTCTCTTCTTCCTGATTCACAAAAGCTCTTTTATACTAAGAAAACGGGCTGTTTCTCATTTTATCACCAATATTTTTTCCAGTTTACTGTCTTTTTACTTCGAAGGGGTGTTTCCCGAAGAAAAATTTTATTTATGTAAATAGATACATTTTCTAATGCTTCTTTATCCTGTTAGAGAGGACTTCCTTACACAAAAACTTATAATAAATGCCCTATGATGTCTTCTCCTCCGTGACCCTCACACCCTTGCTTTGCCTTCGGCTCCTGAGATCCTGCCTGGGTCAAGGGAGGACCACAAGATGGCACGAGGAGCTTCCAGCCAGACGGCCAGGGACTCGGACGGCAAGCAACTGAACGGAAATGAGATGTAGCGCTGTGGGTTGTAAGAACTTCCTGTGCACACACAAACAGTTATAGAAAAACCTGCAGCTGTGTCCCTCTGGAATTCCTCCGGAAAGAGACACAGGCTCTACGTTCAACCCTCAGGCCCACAGCTGCACACAGGCTAAGGGATCAGGCCTGTGGCCCCACGGTAAGAGTGGGAATCCACAGCAAGCATGGAGTACATCACAAACGAAGGCCATGTGTAAAGTTACCTTTCTTTACAAGGTGCATTTTTCCCACCCCGTGCAGGATATTCTGTTAAGAGTATGAAATCCTGTTTCTCCCTACCAAGGCAAATAGCTAAAATAAGCACACAACCCCACCAAAAAAACACCACAAACTACAGACCCATGGGGAGTTTCAGTCCAGACAAGCCTTCCATAAATGATATATCCATAACTGAAGACAGCAAAGTAAGAAGCACATTGCATACCAAGTGTTTGTAATCTTACCTTAATGGTATCCTCACCCCCCTCCTCATCTCACTTGAAATCACTCCTGCACATTTCCAGGAAACAGTACTCAGACAGTTCCCTTGGGAAAGCGTCCTATAGTGTGCTCACTCTCCAGAATGGAGTGAGAGGCTTGCATCTCTTCGTCCTACATCATCCAAACAGAACCCTCCTGCCAGAGACTGGCTCAATAACCCCTGTGAGCAGCAGCTAAGCATCGTCTTTCACATAATAAAATTATCTTTAAAATCGTATTAGGAAAACTGGATACACACACACACACACACACACTCAAAATGAGGCTGGAACCCCACCTGTCACAATATACAAAAATTAACTCAAAATGGATCAAGGGCCTAAATATAAGAGCTGAAACTATAAAAGTCCTAGAAGAAAACACAGGAGAAAAGCGTCATGGCACTGGATTTGGCAATGGTTTTTTGGATATGATGCCAAAAACACAGGCAACAAAAGAAAAAATAATTAAGATGGACTTCATGAAAAATTAAAAGCTTTTATGCATCAAAGGATGCTATCAACAGAGTAAAAAAGCAAACTAAGGAATGAGAGAAAATATTTGCAATTCTCATATCCCTTTAGGAACTAGTATCCACAATATATAAAGAACTCCTATGAGTCAACAACAACAAACCATTTAAAAAATTGACAAAAGACTTGAACAGACACTTCGCCCAAGGATATATACAGACAGCCAGTAAGTACATGAAAAGATGTTCAACATCACTAATCATTAGGGAAATGCAAATCAAAACTACAATGAGGTATCTCTTCACACCCATTTAGGATGAGATACCTCTTTACACCCATTTAGGATGGCTACTATCAGAAAAAACAAAAAACAAAAAACAACCATGGAAAATAATAAAGGTTAGTGAGGATATGGAGAAACCGGAACCCTGTGTACTACTGGTGGAAAACAATATGGCGACTCCTCAAAACATTAAACATAGAATTACCATAGAGCCAGCAATTCCACTTGTAGGTATATACCCAAAAGAACTGAAAGCAGGAGTAGATATTTGTACACTTGTGTTCACAGCAGCTTTATTCACAATAGCAAAAAGATGGAAGCAACCCAACTGTCTATTGACGGATGAATAAATAAACAAAATGTGGTATATACAAAGAAATACCTATTCACCCTAAAGAAAGAAAATTCTGACCCATGCTATACCATGGATGAACCTTGAGAGAATTTCCCAAAGAATTAAGCCAAATGAAACAAGCCAATCGCGGAAGGACAAATACTATTCAATTCCACTTATATGAGGTACTGAAAGTAGTCAAATCCATAGAGACAGGGGCGCCTGGGTGGCTCAGTCATTAAGCTTCTGCCTTCGGCTCAGGTCATGATCCCAGGGTCCTGGGATCGAGTCCCGCATTGGGCTCCCTGCTCAGCGGGAACCCTGCTTCTTCCTCTCCTTCTGCCTGCCTCTCTGCCTACTTGTGCTCTCTGTCAAATAAATAAAATAAAATCTTTAAAACAAACAAACAAACAAACACCTAATTAAAACAAATCAATAGCCTGTATTACTAGTTACCAACTTCAGGCCACACTCTTAAGGGGTACTTACTTCCTGGTATGGGAAAAACACAAGCATAGACTTCAGTCTCCCAGAGATAACTTCCTCTTCCCGGAAGATTTAAAGGATTGCCCCCACAAGTACTTTTGCTCCTAGTCCTTTTCTTCCTCTCCCTGATTCCCATACCGGACAACCACTCCCTTTCCAGCCACACACCAAGTATCTGTGGAAGAAGAAGGAGAACTAGAGCTTTCTGCTAAGCAGGCAGAAGCATTAATGTTGGTCTCTCACCTTCCTAGAACCAAGAATCCTGGCAGGACTTCTGTCACTACTGATGGGAGCCAGTCTGATTATGGGTATTCTGTAATTAGTTGTTACAGCTGGGGTTATCCTTGTTAACCATGCCTCTTCCTCCTCCAAGTGTTCGCACAGGGTCCCTGGTGACAATCACGAGTGTGCTCATTTCAGATCACCTTTATGATGCTCTCACGGTACACACTTTGTTTGAAGAGCTTCCTACTGAAATGGAATGCATAGCCAGTGGCTCACTTTTTTATGTGGGAGAGGTTTAGAGCGACAATATGATACAAGCCTATCTTTTTACATGAAAAAAAGTAAGGAATATATAAATGGAGCTGAGTGAGAAAGAACGCGAAGCCCCCTTCTCCGCAAAAAAAAAAAAAAAAAAAGCAAGAGCAGGGACACCTGGGTGGCTCAGTAGGTTAAGCGTCTGCCTTCGGCTCGGGTCATGGTCCTGGGGTCCAAGGATCGAGTCCCATATCCGGCTCCTTGCTCAGCAGGGAGCCTGCTTCTCCCTCTGCCTGCCACTCCCCCTGCTTCTGCTCTCTCTCTCTCTGGCACATAAATAAAATCTTAAAAAAGGGGGGGGGGGCAAGAACAGAAAATGTGAGGAATGACAGTTCTCTGAGTGTTTTCTCCAGTGGCTCTCACCACGCCTGCTGGGGGAGGCTCACCGCCTTGCCCCCCCCTCCCCCAGCAACACGCTGCATCTGGGACCCAGCTGTCCTGAGAAACCGCTCACAGCCCTGCCAATGGCAAGCACCAAGAATTCTGCCCGCCAGGCAACAGTATGAAAAATGTTCATCCCTCTAACCAATAATTCAACTTTTAGGAATTGATCTTAAGGAAATAATTAAAGAGGAACCAAATGACTGGCACAAAAACAGGCACATAGATCAATGGAACAGAATAGAGAGCCCAGAAATGGACCCTCAACTCTATGGTCAACTCATCTTTGACAAAGCAGGAAAGAATGTCCAATGGAAAAAAGACAGTCTCTTCAACAAATGGTGTTGGGAAAATTGGACAGCCACATGCAGAAGAATGAAAGTGGACCATTTCCTTACACCACACACAAAAATAGACTCCAAATGGTTGAAAGACCTCAATGTGAGACAGGAGTCCATCAAAATCCTAAAGGAGAACACACGCAGCAACCTCTTCGACCTCAGCCGCAGCAACTTCTTCCTAGAAACATCGCCAAAGGCAAGGGAAGCAAGGGCAAAAATGAACTATTGGGACTTCATCAAGATAAAAAGCTTTTGCAAAGCAAAGGAAACAGTCAACAAAACCAAAAGACAACCGACAGAATGGGAGAAGATATTTGCAAATGACATATCAGATAAAGGGCTAGTATCCAAAATCTATAAAGAACTCATCAAACTCAACACCCAAAGAACAAAGAATCCAATCAAGAAATGGGCAGAAGACATGAACAGACATTTTTCCAAAGAAGACATCCAAATGGCCAACAGACACATGAAAGAGTGCTCAATATCGCTCGGCACCAGGGAAATCCAAATCAAAACCTCAATGAGATACCACCTCACACCAGTCAGAATGGCTAAAATTAACAAGTCAGGAAATGACAGATGTTGGCAGGGATGCAGAGAAAGGGGAACCCTCCTACACTGTTGGTGGGAATGCAAGCTGGTGCAGCCAGTCTGGAAAACAGTATGGAGGTTCCTCAAAAAGTTGAAAATAGAGCTACCATATGATCCAGCAATTGCACTACTGGGTATTTACCCCAAAGATACAAAAGTAGGGATCCAAAAGGGTACGTGCACCCCGATGTTTACAGCAGCAATGTCCACAATAGCCAAACTGTGGAAAGAGCCAAGATGTCTATCGACAGATGAATGGATAAAGAAGATGTGGTATATATATACAATGGAATATTATGCAGCCATCAAAAGGAATGAGATCTTGCCATTTGCAACGACGTGGATGGAACTGGAGGGTACTGTGCTGAGCGAAATAAGTCAAACAGAGAAAGACATGTATCATATGACCTCACTGAGAGAGGAATTCTTAATCTCAGGAAACAAACAGGGTTGCTGGAGTGGGGGGGGTGGGAGGGATGGGGTAACTGGGTAATAGACACTGCGGAGGGTATGTGCTCTGGTAAGCGCTGTGAATTGTGCAAGACTGTTGAATCTCAGATCTGTACCTTTGAAACAAATAATGCAATATATGTTAAGGAAAAAAAAAAAAGAAGGTAGCAGGAGGGGAAGAATGAAGGGGGGGAAATCGGAGGAGTAGACGAACCATGAGAGACGATGGACTCTGAAAAACAAACTGAGGGTTCTAGAGGGGAGGGGGGGTGGGAGGATGGGTTAGCCTGGTGATGGGTATTGAGGAGGGCACATTCTGCATGGAGCACTGGGTGTTATGCACAAATGATGAATCATGGAACACTACATCTAAAACTAATGATGTAATGTATGGGGATTAACATAACAATAAAAAATTTTTTAAAAAAAGAGGAACCAAATGTCCATCACTGCAAAACACTTGATGACAACCTACCCAGTCAAACAATGAGGGGGTGGGATTTGTTCAGTAAGTCTTGGCTACTGAGTCACGTTTGCATAGAATATTTGGTAATATGGGGGGCGCCTGGGTGGCTCAGTTGGTTAAGCGTCTGACTTCGGCTCGGGTCATGATATCAGGGTCCTGGGATCAAGCCCCAGGACGGGCTCTGTGCTCTCAGGACTCGGCTTGGGATTCTCTCTCCCTCTGCCCGTTCCCCTCCCCACCCAGCTGGCGCATGCACTCTCTTTCTCTCAAATAAATAAATCTTTTTTTAAAAAAGAATATTTGGTAATATGGAAAAATACTAAAGAAACATGAAGTTTAAAAAATTATGATACAAGGGGCACCTGGGTGGCTCAGTCGTTAAGCGACTGCCTTCGGCTCAGGTCATGATCCCAGGCTCCTGGGATCGAGCCCCTCATCGGGCTCCCTGCTCAGCTGGGAGTCTGCTTCTCCCTCTCCCTCTCCCCCTGCTTGTATTCCCTCTTTCGCTGTGTCTCTCTCTGTCAAATAAATAAATAAAAATTAAAAAAAAAATTATGATACAAAACTATTTTTTTCTCAGTATCATCCAAAGACAAAATAAGTTTCATGGATGTATATATATTAAAGTTCAGAAAGAAATAGTAACAGTTTCAACAAAGATTAGGTCTGGGTGAAGGAAGCAGAAGTCACTTTTTTCTTCTTTATACTATTCTAATTAATTTTTTATACACCAAATGACATGGCTCAGGCAGCAAGAGGTCCAACCCAAAATCCCACATGTGAGATGCCGATACTCATGCAAATCATAAAATGACATTTGTGTCTGAAATGTTTTTTTAAAAATCAGGCTATTTACAATGCTTAAAAATGACCGCTAAGAGGAAAAGCCATGCTCTCTGGGGAAGTTTACCATCCATTATCATTAGGATACATGGTGCTTGGGTAGATGTCTGTGGTTTCCTACTCTCATTTGACACCCTGAGTCTGACCACTACAAAAGCCAAAGAATGCACAAAAACAGGTGGCAGATCCAGAACCGTGATACGTGGGGCCACTTATCCGGTAACTGGAAAAATCAAGGCAGGAACTATTAAAAAATAAATGACGTGATTTTTTATAACACATGCAAGGTGACTGCCATGTTTAACAAATACATAATGTAACTGACATACATCATAAATGCTATCCTTTTTTTTTTTTTGAGATTTATTTATTTGAGAGAGAGAACGTGCATGAGCACTAGCAGGGGGAGGGGCAGAGGGACAAGCAGACTCCCCACTGAGCAGGGAGCCCTATGTGGGGCCTCGATCCCAGGACCCTGAGATCATGACCTGAGCCGAAGTCAGATGCTTAGCCGACTGAGCCACCCAGGCTCCCCTCAAATGTGCTTTCTATAGACACTTTGGAGAACCTAATCTTTATCAATGACAAAACCAGTCTGCAATCCAGCAGTTAGGAAGACCAGATGATTTCTATGCCCCCAACATTCTTCATTTCTAGAACATCCTGTTTAAGGTTATTCAGGCTCTGCCCTATCAAGGTCAATTCTAAAACTAATTTAGGGGCGGCTGGGTGGCTCAGTCGGTTAAGTGTTCAACTCTTGATTTCAGCTCAGGTTTTGATCCTAGGGTCATGAGTTCAAGCCCCAAGTTGGGGGCTCCATGTTGGGTGTGGCACCTACTTAAAAACAAAACAAAACCAAAATAATTTCAAGTATGCTTTTTTAGCATTGGGTTCCAATGACAACTCCCCTATAACCCATGGAAGGCCTTGGCTTGAAAAGGTTTCCTTCTTTACAAAATACCCTACAAATAGCCCCCAACTTACAAACACAAGGCCATCCGAAAGTTCACAGGCTGTGCAAAGGCAGGAACACATGTTCTGTACAAATGAGTAAGGATTAGGTTCCCAGCATAGCTTCTGATGTCAACTTGACCCATACTGCTGACAAAATACTGACAATCTGTCTACAAAATAGAGAAAACAATGCTGCTGCAATTGTCAAATTTAAGGAAAAAAGAGAATCTGTACGAGTAAATGCTGGTGCTTGAGGATATAGAAAGACCTCTGTTTCTGAAGCGTTTTTCTGACGTGGCTTGTTCAACACACAACCAGCCCACCTCCCTCTAGATTGCTCTCCTCCGTGCTTCTCTGCCCTGCCACTTTTCTGTGCATCCCCCCAGAGGGACACCCTCAAGTGCATCACACCTCTTAGGGTCAACGTGCAAAGCAGACCTCTAGCATAGCTGGCTCCAGGCACAGGAAAAGGCAGTGCCCTCTGAATGGACATCCCTGAACCTGTGCATCTCTTTTCTTGGCGCCCAGAGGCTTACATGGAATTACATGTTTCCTAGGTTCCAGATCTGGCTGGGGCAGCTGAGAACCAGAGAGTAAAAAAAAAAATCATCGCTAAACAGCCAAATGCCTACCAAGGTCCCTAATCTAAATAAAGCTTTGCTGTATTTTTTTTTCCTACCCTGGGAGATCCTCAATTAGAGGTTATTTATGCGTTATTTTTACACACAACTCCTAACAAGCTGCTCTTCCAGATTTCAAGTGAAAGGGAAGGAAACGATTGTTGAGTATCTCTGTAGGACACCATTTTATTCTCATTGAAGGTTTAAGGTTTAAGCGTCTTGTCAAGGCCACTCAGCAATGACATTCAGACCTGGGTGCTGAAACTAGGCCCCACCTGGCCAGTGCTGAAGTCAGCAGAGGCTGAGTCGTGGCCAGCAGCCAGCAACCACCTGACTGGACGATTAAGGCAGTCAAAAAAAAAAAGCTGACTTAAGTCTCAGACTGTAGCTGTTCCATTCACTAACTGCTCCTTACGGAAACAAAGGTGCTTGGAATCCTTTTCAATCATTTCTCTTTACAACTAAGTCTTCCAAGGTGTCAGGACTTGAAAGAGGCATATCTGAAACACGATGGCCTTGAGGTTCAGGGCTGATGGGGGTTTTCCTCCCAAGGACCTCGGAGCAGTGGAGGTGTGGCCAGAAGACAGCCTGGGGACATGTGCGGTCCTGGCCTGGGGCTGCCTTATCAAGGGCAAAAGTGTTTGGGATGCAGCAAGAAGACACACGATAGAGCACAGGTACAGGGCTTAGCTTCCAGGACTTTTCTCTCTGAGACCACTCGGAAGGAAGCGAAGATGGAGAGTAAGAGACTGAACATGAGCAGAGACTGCTGGGAGCACAGAGCAGGGGACTCTCATGTTTCATTCAGGTATTTAGTGAGGATCTCTGACAAGGTTGATGGGAGGACTTAGGACTTTCCTTCCAATGAGCAACAACCTTCAAGTGGGAGTCATTACAGAATAAAAATGATGGGGATCTCCAGCCCAGCTCTTTCTATTCCCACGGGCCACCCGATAATTATCAGTTTACCAAAAATGTAACATAATTTACTGAAATGATAAAAGTGGTATCATGAAATTGGTATTATTTCCCTGGAGACTGGATAGCATGATGAAGAGAAATTAGGCTGGAGTTCCACAGATCTGTGTTTGCATCCAGATGCGGCTGGGTGACCTTGAGCCAAGCGGTTAACCTCCTTCCACCTAAGTTTCTCCTAAGATGGCCAGGTAGGGGACACCTACCTTACAGGCACGTCCTAAGTGGTCAATAAACCATAGCTAATCCCATTATTGCTTGTTGTTGATACAAATCGTTTGGGGGATGGGTCTTTCGCTTTCGATCCAGTTGACCCTTTTAACTGAGGTCTGAAATGCAGGGGAAGGTTCAGAGATGGGACCCAGACGACAGATGACACTTGCCTGAACACGTTAACACGTAACCAGGAGAGCACATAACAGGCGGCAGCAGAGGGCAGTGGAGGTCGACCAATTCCGACAGCAGCTAAGGATGGAGGCCAAGAGTCTCCAACAAACGGAGGAAGGTGACAGCTATGAGCCTCTCCCTAGACATCCCACAAATTCAGGAGCAGCCACTGGTGTCACGCTCCACTCTCCAATCACCAGTAGCCTCCACCGGCAGCCTCCTTAAGCAGGGGAGGATGGCACCCACTCGAACACCTGTCCCAGGATGTGCACGTGAAGAACAAGGCCTTAGGGCTACTGGGTGGCTCAGTGGGTTTAGTGTCTGACTCTTCATCTCAGCTCAGGTCTTGATCTCAGGGTCGTGAGTTCCAGCCCCACACTGGGCTCCATGCTGGGCTAGACCTCATTCATTACAGTCCTTCGTTCCCTGTGTCAGAACTCAGCAAACGATCTTACCTCGCTCATCCCTCATATGGTTAGTAAACACATCGTAGCAACCAAAAGCAACCCCAGCAGAAGTTATCCAGCAGAGGTCAATCCGGATTCACAGTTCACTCAGCCCCTTTCGACACGTTCACTTTGCTAACCGGACGGGCCTTGCTCACCCTGAAGGCCTCAGACAGATGAGTCCAGAATCCAGCACCGGCTCCCATGGTCAACTTCTGTTGCTTTGAACAGAGCTGGAATGCCTAGGTCACCCTCGGCCCATCAGCCACTCATCTGTTCTTGCCTGTCTTGGCCTCTGTGGACACCTTCTCGGAGGTAAGGAGGGAATGTTCTTCTGGCAGAGGTGCAAAGTCTGAAACTCTCCCTCCCGCCGGTGGTCCTCTCCTGGGCCGAGGGAGGCACACCAGGCAGGGAGTCAGCACAGGAACCACCTGCACAGCTGCAGAACGGCTGATGAAACAGGTACTGCTGACCCAGCAGATCCTGCGGCATGCCCAGACGCTTCCGCGGCGAAGCCTGACATAACCTTCTTGGACTTGGCCGGTCTCCCCAGCGACAAGTTCCCAGGCCTGTCAGAGCAGCCGGCGGCCTGCTTGTTCGTCTGTCTACAACACTGAGCCTCATGCGCCAGACTGCCAAGGGGGTGGACAGGGAACCACAGTCAGTCACTGCGTGACACACAGGACAGTGCCAACAGAACAATGACACAAGTACGAGGTGCGGAAGGCACGCAGGAGGAACTGGACAGACAGACCCACACGTCGATGCCTGGTTCCACCCCTCACTGGCTGAGCCACCTTGAGCAGGTTACCTAAAACTTCTCTGAGCCTCCACTCCCTCCCCTGAAAGAGAAGACCCATGCCTACACCTCAGACAGAAGTAAATGGGCACCTTTTCTTTTTCAGATTATTTATTTATGTATTTGACCCGGGGCGGGGGAGCACAAGCAGGCTGAGCGGCAGGGAGAGGGAGAGGGAGAAGCAGGCTCCCCGCTGAGCAGGGAGCCCAACACGGGGCTCGATCCCAGGACCCCGAGATCATGACCTGAGCTCAAGGCAGACACTCAACCAACAGAGCCACCCAGGCGCCCCAAATGGGCACCTTTTAATCTGTATGTGCATCTGGCAGAAGCGGCTCCAACACTCAGTAATGCTGGTGGTACCTTATACGCCTACCTCCCGCACAAACCTAGATATTGCCTCGATCGAGATTTTTTTATAATGGTCTGGAAGAACCCACCACTTTTCTCCAGTCCTCCAACCACGCTCACCTCCCTCACTTCCTCAGAGTGCTAATTCTAGAGGCCAGGATCCTCGGAACTCCTCCGGACCACTCTCTCAGTCCCTCCAGCAGAAACAGACGTAAGGGAAGCTGTTCCCAGACGACAGGGCTGGCCTGGTGACAGCATCTAACCCTTTAAGGCTTTTTTTTAAGATTTATTTATTTTAGAGAGAGAGGGAGCACGAGCCGGGGGAGTGGCAGAGGGAGAGGGAGGAGCAGGCTCCCCGCAGAGCAGGGAGCCCGATGGGGGGCTCAATCCCAGGACCCCGAGATCATGACCTGAGCTGAAATCAAGAGTTGGATGCTCAACCAACTGAGCCACCCGGGCATCCCCAGTACTAACCCTTTAATACGCGAGGCCACCACTGACAGCCTAAGACAAGAGCTGAGAGGTAAAAGGGACAAAGAGAGCTGGGGGGGGTAGGAGGGTGGGTATGCGGAATGACCGTCAGAGGGCAGCCAGAGCAGCAGGTGAAGGACATGTCAAGGACACCATTCAAACACCGTGGCTTGGCACACAGGCCTGTCCAGCGGGGCTGGCACTGCTGTTCCCGCCTCTCACCCCTGCTGTGGACCAGGTGGGAGCACACACTGCTCATCCCTCCTACTCCCGCTCGGACATCACCTCAGTCGCCTGTCTCCCTCTGGGCGCTCCCAGCATACACCGCGCTGCGTGTCACACCAAGTCACCAGATGGATGCACGGCCACCACCTCTATCCGATCCCTGTCCCCATCGCTGGATGAGGGATACAACAGGCACTCTGGCTCCGCCGAATACACTAGGGACTCGGGGTGCTACTCAGGGCCGCAGCTTGCCTGCCGAAGGCGCCTCGTCGGCTTCTAGCCCCGGGGACTCAGAGGGGTCAAGTAGCAAGTGCCAGCTATGTGTGCGTAAAGAAGACACTTTCACTTGCACACCTCAGTTTTACCACACATTAAAGGAAGGAAGAGGAATAAGGCCATCTACTTCACATGACTTTTTCTGACCTCAGGATCACTAAAGAAAGCAGGTGTGAGAAGGCTAGTAGCTGCTAGCGCTCTCTGAGTCCAAATGTTTTCTCAAGCCCCCAAAAGGTTCTTTTTTTTTTTTAAGATTTTATTTATTTATTTGACAGAGACACAGCGAGAGAGGGAACACAAGCAGGGGGAGCGGGAGAGGGAGAAGCAGGCTTCCCGCTGAGCAGGGAGCCCGATGCGGGGCTTGATCCCAGGATGTTGAGATCATGACCTGAGCCGAAGGCAAACGCTTAACGACTGAGCCACCCAGGCGCCCCAAGACCCCAAAGGTTCTGTCTGCAGAGAATGAAGCCACGGCACAGGTCAGACTGCTTCTGAGTCTCATCCGCGTCAACACGTGACCAAACATGAAAAAGAAAGCCCCCGAGCCTCAGATCTCCCAGAGGGCTGTATTTAATGTATACAGCCTTAATTCTCAGGCTCTAATACGGGTCCCTGTCGACAGGTGCAGCTGCTGAAGGAGTGACATTTGACAGTGTTTTCCAATTAATGCATCTATTAAAGCCTTCCCACTCCCACTGGATGAGCCCAAAGCTGGAGCCAGGAAGGCCAACAGTTAAATCACCACCTGGCCGACCGGAACACAAGCAAGTTGTGACACATGTCACAACTCCTCGTCTGCTCACTGAAGTCATTCCAAGTCTCTTTTCCTAAGAGACACCCCCCTGGCCAGCTGCAAGATAAATAAATATACACAAGAATGTCAACTAAGAAATTAAGACTAAGAAACACGGGTGGAGTGGTTACAAAGAGGAAGATTTTTTTTTTTTTTAGAGCCTTTAAAGCTCATTACAAGTTACTTAAGGGAAAAAAATATAAAAAAAAAAAACTCGACCTCAAATGTCAGGTATTAGGGATACAAGAGGCACTTAACGTTTGCTGAAAAAATTAATGCGTTAACGGTAAGTTGCCTACTACTTCAAGGGACCCTGATTAGCTTAGTAGAAACCAGGCTTCGAAGATGCAGGACTGGCTATGCCACAGACTAGCTGTGTGGGCAGGGTAAGACACTTCTGAAGTCTTCATTTTATCACCTATTATAGGTGGGGATGGTTATACAATTTATATAATATATAACATACTGTTTAGAACATATAATACGCAATATCTTCTGCACGGGAAGACACACACCACTTTGCCAAGGGAGAGTTCTTTATGAGTCACACATTTTCATACCTCTTTTCACATTTTATTCTCTCAACACCACAGTGCCAGGGACACCTTGCATTTACAGAGAGGATCGAAAATTGTGGAGGTTAGCTGGCTTGCACCAGGGCACACCCAGGGGCTGAGCAGGGGCAGAGTCACAGTATTCTGACTGCTCTACTCGGCGACTCTCACCCCTGCCCCATGCCGGCCGGGGCCAGGAAACGGAGTTCCAGGTCTTCCCCGCCCAGGGCAGCTCGGGGATGCTGCACAGACTCACCATCCTCACCCTTGCACCCACCAGCTGTCCTGGAACCTCCATGCTGTACCTCACACGTGGCCCCTGCTTTCTGCACACCACAGTGTCACACGCGGTGACTCCCAGCACGCCACCTGGAGCAAGGTTCAAAAAGTACATATTCGGGGCGCCTGGGTGGCTCAGTCGTTAAGCATCTGCCTTCAGCTCAGGTCACGGTCCCAGGGTCCTGGGATCGAGCCCCACATCGGGCTCCCTGCTCCACGGGAAACCTGCTTCTCCCTCTCCCACTCCCCCTGCTTGTGTTCCCTCTCTCGCTGTGTCTCTCTGTCAAATAAATTTAAAAATAAAATCTTAAAAAAAAAAAAAAGTACATATTCTGGGACGCCTGGGTGGCTCAGTCAGTGAAGAGTCTGCCTCCAGCTCAGGTCGGCTCAGGTCATCTGTCGGGCTCCCTGCTCAGCGGGAGCCTGCTTCTCCTTCTCCCTCTGCCATTCCCCCCCCCCCCCTTGTGCTCTCTGGCTCTCTCTATCTCTCTGTCAAATAAATAAATAAGATCTTAAAAAAAAGGGGGACATATTCTACTGCCCTGCATACGTGTAACAGCAACAGAAAGTTCAGCCGACAGAGGCTATGTGGGTCCCTGTTAGACAGGACAGAAGAAGCTGGAGATGGAAGATGCAGGAACTGGGAAAGGTCCGAATTATGCAAAGATGGTTTCACTTCCTACCATGGTGAATTCTGTGCCTGCTAAAATGTGTGAACGGTAAGCTCTTCTGAAATAAGATGGCAAGGCTGTAGGATCTGTTGCTATATATAAGCGCCTTATTTTGGGACATCTTTGCTGCAAAATAAATGGAGATTTAGACAGGGACTGGAAATAGGCATTAAATGAGGATGAATTCAGGAAGCCTGACTCGTTGGTACTAACCTTCACATACTCAGGTCTGCTACTTCTTTTTTTTTTTTTTTTTTTTTTTTTTTAAAGATTTTATTTATTTATCTGAGAGAGAGAATGAGATAGAGAGAGAAAGCATGAGAGGGGGGAGGGTCAGAGAGAGAGGCAGACTCCCTGATGAGCAGGGAGCCCGACGCGGGACTCGATCCCGGGACTCCAGGATCACGACCTGAGCCGAAGGCAGTCGCTTAACCAACTGAGCCACCCAGGCGCCCTCAGGTCTGCTACTTCTGGAAAGAAGTCCTAAAGAGAGCTAGCTGGACCCTGCCAATTACAATCTATGTCATTCCAGAGATAAAGAGTGTCCTTTTCATGTATTTATTTTACAAGTGTCCATCCAACCAATGGAGAACAGTTCAAAACAAGGAAAACAACAGAGGCTGCCAAACATTCTGCACTACTTACTGTTCAAGGCTGAAAAAAATGGCAATCCTCATTTCCCCCAGTGAGATACTTTACAGATTCTGTCCCTTCTCTCTTCAGTGTCCATGTGTTCAAGGTATTTAGCAAATTATTAGAAACACCTGTTAAAAAAGAAAACCACAGGCCCAAAATGGCATCACTTGGGACAGGCCGGGTCATCAAACCAGGGCTTAAGGCCTAACCTAACTGCGGTTTCCACCTTCCCCAGAAATGTAGTCTTAACCTGTCAGTAATTTTTTGCTGAGCACCAATGAAGGAATGGGTCTCATGGGCCCTGGGGGAAGCTGCGGTCATCCACCTAATAAGACCCCCAGTCCTTCCCCTAAGGGAAGGCCACATTGCCTGGAACAATCTTTTCTCTTGCTAAACTTCCTCGCCCTCACTCCTTCCTATAAAAACCTTCCATTTTGTACAACTCCTCCAAACTCCCCTCGACTCGCTAGATGGGATGCTGCCCGATTTATGAATCATGTAATAAAGCCAATGAGATCTTCAAATTCACTTGGTTGAATAATTCTTATTCTTTAACACATCTTCAGACGATAACTTAACTTTTCAAACCCAGTTAAAATCTTCTCAATTAGGTGCTCTGAAAGTAGGGTGTAATAAATTTTGGGGATCTCTAAGAAAAACAGAAGCCCAAAGGAAAAAGTTTGAGAACTGGAGTAAAGAAAGGTATCTATGGACTAGAAAAGATGTGGTGTAGGGGCACCGGGGTGGCTCAGTCGTTAAGCGTCTGCCTTCAGCTCAGGTCATGATCCCGGGGTCCTGGGATCGAGCCCTGCATCAGGCTCCCTGCTCCGCGGGGAGTCTGCTTCTCCCTCTCCCACTCCCCCTGCTTGTGTTCCCTCTCTCACGGTGTCTCTCGCTCTGTCAAATAAATAAAATATTTAAAAAAAAAAAAAAAAGATGTGGTGTAGTAAAGGCTAGCAGAGAGCTGCTTCAGAGTGAAAGAACAAAAATCGACATAAATATAGGAAAAGACAGATTTTTTTAATCTAAAGAGATTCAAAAATTACGTTTAAGAAAAAAAAAAAGACTGGGGTGCCTGGCTGGCTCAGTCAGTGAAGCGTGCGACTCTTGAGCTCGGGGTTATAGGGTTGAGCCCCACATGGGGTGTAGAGATCACTTAAAAATAAAATCTTTTTTTTTTTTAGAGAGAGCAAGGGAGGGTGGGCCAGAGGGAGAGGGAGAGAATCTTAAGCAGGCTTCACTCCCAAGTACCTTAAAAATAAAATCTTTTAAAAAGCAAAAGATCAAGGGGCACCTGGGTGGCTCAGTCAGTTGAGCATCTGACTCTTGATCAGGTCATAATGTCAGAGTCCTGAGATCCAGCCCCTCGAAGAGCTCCACGCTGGGCATGGGGCCTGCTTGGGATTCTCTTTCTCCATCTCCCTCTGCCCCTCCCCACTGCACTCTCTCCCTTTCTCAAAATAATAAAACAAAACAAAACAAAACAAAATACAACAAAACAAAACAAAATAAAATAAAATACCGAGTTAGCCCTGAACTCTGAGAGAGGGAGTTAGGGCCTGGGGGCGGGGATACACTTCACTGAGAAGGCCACAGACACAGCGCTGCACTGGTCAGGTTAGTAATAGGGACTTACACTGCCTGTCAGTTCTCCGCATTATTAGAGTGATCAGGTCCTAGAAAGAAACCACAGTTCACCTTCCCACGGCGTGCACGGAATCACCTGAATGAAGTTAGTGACTATCCCAGGACCCGACATCCCTTACTGCAGGGGCTGGTTCAGAGGCCAAGCCCAGGCTTGGGAGACAGCACAGGGATTCTCAAGCCTCCAAGGCGCTCCAAGGTCCCTGGGCAAAACCAGTCCAGAAACCACTGCTTCACTGCTTCCGGCCTCTCCCTCAGGGCCAAAGGGAAGGCAACCGGGAAAGGGGCCTTAACGTTCACACCGCCCAGAGAGCACGGAATTCTGACTGCACACACAGCTCCAGCTGAGCAGGCTGGAGGCAGCTCAGGACCCCACACGCTGGAACTGTTAAGGAAGACACTTGACAAGATGAAATCTTCACATTCACGTTAACTCAGTTCCAACTGCTCTCAAAACAGACATTCCAAAAGCCCTGTGTAGCCAGAGCCTTGAGCTTGTGTGTCAGTGAAGAGCTCCCAAGAAGATAACTCATTTGTCCGGAGTTGCGAAATACTCAAGAAGGGAGACACAGTTAGGTTGTGGAGAGGAAAATGAAGAGGTTCCGTGACATCATTAGTACCTAAATCTCGTAAACACTGGGCGACTGTTCTGGGACATGGCGAGAGCTCAGGTTCTCGGCCATTCCTGCCATTTCTGGGTCCCCCTCATCGAATCTCTTACCTGTTAAGCCAATCTCCCTGAGTCATGGTACTGTGAATCACACTTACTTTATACAGAAGATGACAAAGTTGCAGAAGCTTATGACTTGCTCGTAGCTATTCAGCAAAACCCAGCAGAGGCTGGGTGAAAAGTATGGAGTTGAGGCACCACACCGAGAACAGGAAGAGAAGAAAAACTACCTCGAACAAGAAAACTCCCTATGACTCACTCCAAGGGACAGGTTTTGCTGTTGAAAACTAGCTTTTCCAGTTTTTACAGATACTCCAGATTCCCTCACTACCATCACCCTATAAAACTGGCCTCTAACGCCCGACACAAAAACTTCAGAGCCAAAGATGGGGAAGGAACTGTTTGACGCAGAAGTTCATCTCATTTTCCTGCCAATGTTGGATCTCGTAATTTTGTTTCAAACTATACCTAGTACCCAAGCACTGGCTTTCTCCTCTTGCTTCTGCACCACCTCCTCGACCACCCTGCCCTGCCCCCTTCCCTCGGAATCTCAGAGGCCTGGAAGTCCCAGAACCAAGTTCACTCGAGGACCACCACCCACATTAGTGCCTTTAGCGGGGCTTCAGAGAAAAACTCTGCCTTGTTCTGGGCTTCCCCCCACTCCTTCCCGGATCCAGAACACAAGGCTTTGCTTCCTGTCGTGATTCTCAGAGCAGGACACCTGACCTCCTCCATCGGGTTCACTGGTAAACACGAGAGAAGCACAGAACTCCAACTCCACCTTTTTCCTTATCCCCTGCCCCTCCCCCCACCCTGGTAACCTGTACCAAGTAAATCGATATTGACATTCCAACGATGAGAATCTGCCTAGTCCTTCCCTCGAGGGCACTTCTAAGACTCTGCTCTTCCCCGTTATCATTCTTACTTACTTTTCCATCACCACATTCATCTGCCTTTTCCCACATTGGGCTTATTTTGTTCCATGTCCACTGAGGCAGTCCCATCTCTGTGCCTTCCTGTGACATCCCCCCACCCCCCGTGGAGCTAAGGCTTTCTATCCACGGATGAAATCAGCCTAAGGGTAAGAACGTGAAGGGCAGCCAGTCCCGAAAGTTGACGCAGACCTAAGGATCGTCCATTGCTACTCCAAACTCCCAGTCTATCTTAACTGTCGCATTTCTTCTAGAAGCTTAACTTCTACCAGTTCTTCCTAAGATTCTAGAACGGTTATACAAACGAATGAGTTGAGACTGAACACTGGAGGAGAAAAACGAGCACGTCACAAAATAAACCTAAAGAGACAGCAACCACATGGCCAACTTTAACTTCACTCGTCATTAAGGGCAAATCAACAATTCCCCATTCTGGTTTTCTTCAACTCAGAGCCGCAGTTCAAATGTTCGATAACATCCCCACACGTGATTCCATTACTCAGCTGTGAACAATGTTTATGTGATCATAATGTAAAATACTACGTGTCGCTCTAACCGGACTTGATATAATCACAGTAGAAGAAGAGACGTGCGGGGGAGGGGAAAGCTGTCACTTAAAACCTAATCGTCTACCACAGGAAGTCAATAATGCATGCCTGGTATTGAGAGGGGGAAATCAGAGTAACACCATGTGAATGTGATATGGAGACAAATAAAAGGAGGAAAGAACAAAAGAGCTGAAAGTGGTGGTCTCTGGAAAGTGGGAAAATGGGATGGGGTGGAGGAGGAGGGCCGACCGGTTTCTGGCCTCACAGCAGGGTGGGGAGAGTAGCGGTCCTGACTGTCGTCAACATCTTCCTAAGAACTAACACTAACTGGCTGCTTCCCATTTACCAAACATTTCTATTATTTCATATAATCCTTCCAACCTTTGAGAGGCAGGCACTATTCTGTACCCATCTTACAGATGAGGAAAATGAGGCACACAGCAAGTCACGTGCCCAAGATCACTGCACTAGGAAGTAGCAGAGCTGAGTCAATACTATCTTTTTATACTATATACTTTTTTTTATTTTTGAAGATTTTATTTATTTATTTGAGAGAGAGAGATGGAGCACAAGCAGGGGGAGCTGCAGAGAGAGAGTGAGAAGCAGACTCTGTGCTGAGCAGGGAAGGAGCCCAACATGGGGCTCGATCCCAGGACCCTGAGATCATGAACTGAGCAGAAGGCAGACACTTAACCTCCTGAGCCACCCAGGCACCCCACCATATACTTTTTTAAATGCCTACCAAAGTAGTAATATACAGGTTATATCTTTTTTTTTCTTTAAGAGAGAGGGAGGGACAGAGGGAGAGAGAGAATCTCAAGCAGGCTCTGACGCAGGGCTCGATTTCACAACCCTGAGATCATGACCTGAGCCAAATTCAAGAGTCGGATGCCTAACCCACTGAGTCACCCAGGTGCCCCCCCAGGTTAATTTTTAACCGTGTACTTGCACACAAACAGTAGCAGGTGGACATAAGAGCAGCAGTTACACATGAGGGTGTGAGCTATTTCCAGTCTCCATGAGAGAAGGCTGAGATGCGGACAAAGCAAGCGTAACGGTGCTGTCACACCAAAACGTGATTATTTAATTTGAATAGGTGCCCCCCATAACAGGCCGAGCCCACGTATCCACCCAATTAGTGAGAAAAGTCCAAACTATCCTCTCCTGAGTTTTAGTCACACCACCACCTTATTTTCGGGGACTAGAAAAGATTTCTAATCTTTAAATCAAGCCAGTTTCCAGGATTCTTGCAGCAGAGACTGAGAGTATGTTAGTGCTCATATCAAAGATGGCTCTTGGCGGTCCTCACAGTTCTGGGATGGAATGCTGCCCCAGCAAAATGTGCACAGTTGACAAAATTCTGCACGCAAGTTTCAAGAGATTGACAGCCCTTCTGAAGCCCATCCACGGACCCCAGGCTAATCTAAGAACCCCTCCCCTACAGGACAACCCTGTGCTCCCGCTGGAGGGGAAGAAAAGGAAAGACAAGACTTAACCACCTTCCAAATATTACTATAAAAATAATACAAAAAAAATTTTTAAGCGGTCTTTTTTTTTTTTTTTTAGATTTTATTTATTTATTTGACAAAGAGACAGTGAGAGCAGGAACACAAGCAGGGGGAGTGGGAGAGGGAGAAGCAGGCTTCCCGCCGAGCAAGGAGCCAGATGCGGGGCTCGATCCCAGGACCCCGGGATCATGACCTGAGCCGAAGGCAGACGCTTAACGACTGAGCCACCCAGGCGCCCCTTAAGCGGTCTTTTTTCTTATCAGCCCAATTATAAGAACCTAGAAAAGATCACCGACAGTACCCAGGATGCTCAAAACTCCAAATAAGGTATACGCTTAAGAGTTCAGTGACACTGACTTTCTTTACAGGGATGACATCTACCAGCAAAAATCAATGGCAAGATATGGCAGCAACCATCTGCAAGAGCATCCCTCTCCCCAGGATACTGCTGATGAGGCTAAAATGTTTCCCAAATCTCAAGGAGACTGACAAATTTAGGTAACATAAATTGACCTCAGATCCTGTTAATTGTTGCAGAGGTAAGGTGCTGTCACACCTCTAGGGACGGGGTCCCCAGGGAGTCATGGAGGAAAAAATGTTTCCCAAGAGGGTCAACATTTATGTAAAAAAAGACTGTACCTGGGTATAAGCGTATGTTTGTAACTGAGAAGAAAGAGCTCTTGTGTTGGGGAAAACAACCAGACTGGAGGATCTGTGATGCGAGGGTACGCACAGACTCAGTACAGCAGAGTGGACTCCAGCGAGGCGGCTACCCTCTAAATCCCAGTCCCACCACTTAGTGCTGCCTGCACAAGGTAGTCACTTCACTTCTCTGGGCTGCCATCTGCTCATCTGGAAATTGGGGACGATCATAGTCATTTAGCCCCTGGGGCTCTCGAGGAATTAAAGGAGCTAGATAGAATGTGTTGAACACTTAGACTGGCACCTAGCACACAGTCGGTGCTCAGAAGTGAGCTTTTAGCAGCAGACGGATTTTGAAAGGAAACAGATAATAAACACACATATAAATAATTTCAGATGGCATTAAATTAGGAAAATAAAATAAGGCAGTGGAATGCAGAGGTGCCCCGCTAGTAATATGTCAATGTTTTGCAAAAGCATGTATCACTTTTTTTTTTTTAAAGATTTTATTTATTTATTTGAGACAGAGAGAATGAGAGACAGAGAGCATGAGAGGGAGGAGGGTCAGAGGGAGAAGCAGACTCCCTGCCGAGCAGGGAGCCCGATGCGGGACTCGATCCCGGGACTCCAGGATCATGACCTGAGCCGAAGGCAGTCGCTCAACCAACTGAGCCACCCAGGCGCCCCATGTATCACTTTTGATTGAGAAAGAAAACTGGCAAGACATGATCAAAGTTATTTCGAATAAATTAAAAATCTGCGCCACCCCTCAAAATACCTCAATTCAAACCTGAAACTCAAACATCTGCCTAAGAGCCCAATAGCTATGGTTTTTGCTGCAAGTGCAGGGCTCACTTAAAGCTGAGTTGTCCACACT
Organism: Neomonachus schauinslandi; assembly: GCF_002201575.2. NCBI lineage: Eukaryota > Metazoa > Chordata > Mammalia > Carnivora > Phocidae > Neomonachus > Neomonachus schauinslandi. Next base: position 9,237,105 of record NC_058408.1, on the reverse strand, counting down.
GAAATACAAGAACTCTTCACATGAACTAATAGTTTTTAATCTCACAAGGTCAAAGTCTTCTGCACCAGTCCTGTGTTCCAACGCAACAGTGACAGTCCGTCTGCCATCCCTCCGCCCATGCCTACCCCCCTTACCCTCCACACACCTACATACTCATGGGGCCCAACTCACAAGACAGGCAAGGTAGAGGGCAGACCGTTCCCAACAGAAACAAGGGGGCCTCCTGCAAGAACACTTCTCACCCATGCTAGCCTAATGTTCAGCTCTGTGGAGAGCAACAACCGTGACGATGAGGAGCTTTATCGACCAAGAACTACTGATGTAAGATTAACTTTTCAGATCTCAAAATCAGATGAAAAGCCTGAGACAAACGAAATAAAAGCAAAAACAAGAAACAAAAAAACACTACCAACAACAACAAAAACAAAATAAGCCAGATGAACTCCATATGTGACCCCATCCCACGCTCGTGGCAAAAATAAAACAAAACAAAAACAACACCTCCTTACACTCCCTCAAGTATTTCTGAGCACCTATGATATTCTAAGCACGGTGGGTGGAGACAAAAACGCTGTTCTTGGGGCGCCTGGGTGGCTCAGTCGGTTCAGTGACTGCCTCCGGCTCAGGTCATGATCCCAGGGTCCTGGGATCGAGCCCCACGTCGGGCTCCCTGCTCAACAAGGGAGTCTGCTTCTCCCCCTCCCCTGCTCATGCTCTCTTTCAAATAAAATAAATAAAATCTTTTTTTTTTTTTAAAGATTTTATTTATTTATTTGACAGAGAGAGACACAGCGAGAGAGGGAACACAAGCAAGGGGAGTGGGAGAGGGAGAAGCAGGCTTCCCGCTGAGCAGGGAGCCCGATATGGGGCTCGATCCCAGGACCCTGGGATCACGACCTGAGCCGAAGGCAGACGCTTAACGACTGAGCCACTCAGGCGCCCCTAAAATAAATAAAATCTTTAAAAAATAAAAAAAGACGCTGCTCTTAAAAGTCACAGTCGTCTGGAAAGACAAACAGTGGACAGCAACAGTCGTGGCTGCCAGCGGGGGGGAACACAGGATAGGAACCTCACCTCAGATTGCAGGGGACTGACAGACACTTCCTCGGGCTTTGAAGTGACCAGACAGAAGAGGAGGGGACAGCATGTAAGGCTGAGGCAGCAACATGTCCAGAGGTGCGGAGGTGAGCGCTCTGAGATCTGGGAACAGGAAGGAGCTGACAATGAGTTTTGCAAAAGGACAGAACGGCACAGGGAGGGTGGCAGGAAGGCTGGAGAGATTAAGCCAGAAGCCTGGGGAGAGCTGGGGGGGGGGGGTGCGCAGGCAGTGCTGACGGCAAGACTGAAGATGAAGGAGAACCCCCCTCCAAAGAATTATAGGGGAGTGACAGGCTTGATCACAGCTGCATTTTTTCAAAAAGGCTGCTCTGCTCCAACAGCAATGTGGAGAATGTTTTGAAAAAGGTCCAGGTTGGCAGCTGGGAATCGGCCACTGCAGAGTGATCTGGGCAAGAAATGATGGATGCAGGGAAGAGAGGTGAATTTCAGGAGAAAGCAGAACTGACCGGACTCCGGGGCGGAGGGGGGGGGGGTGTGGATGAGGGAAGATGCAGGAGCGCTGGCTGGACCCCGGGTTTCTGTGACATGCCTTTGTGTGGAGAGACAACACAGACGGCGCAGGTCTGTGCATGGTACCAGGTGAGGTGACACATGACCGCTGGATGAATGGGAAAGGACTCGGGACAGGCAGTAACATGGGAGTCATCGAAAGATGGAGGATCCAGAGATGGAGCAGGAGAAAACCACTGACCCGAGCAGGGGGTCCTGAAACATGACGCAGTCACAGGCAGACAAGAACCCAGAGAGATGGCTGAGAAAGGAACAGGGAGAGAGGCAGAAAACCAGCCAAGAGCAGGGACATAAAAACAAAGTTCGCTGGAGGAAATGGTCATTGTCAAATGTTACAGAAAGTGAGCTCCTTATCAACAGCTTTAACAGGACTTGGGGACTAGGGGACTAGGAGACTACTGGGGAAGCTTTACCACAGCCATTAACACGTTCCCACTCCTCTAGATCTCTGACAGCGCTGACTGACTGACTACACGACTTACGGGGCCCTTGTCACGCCTTCCATAATCAGAACAAAGTCCTTTCTGTGCACAAGGCTAAGGATACAAAGATGGATAGCCTGCCATCCAGACCCCAGAATCCAGCAGTCACAGATCTGCCAGCCGACCACAACATAAGAGGATGATGCTACCGGAGAGTGAAGCGAGGCTGTTCAGTTGGGTTTGGCAGACATTTATTAAATACCCGCCATGTGGTCAGGTACTATGCTGGGCCCTGGGTGAGCAGAGATGAGTCAGACCCAGACATGTAAGCTCCATGAGGTCACGGGCTTTATCTACTGCACTGCCGTATTCCCAGCACCTAACAGTGCCTGGTGCTTCCTAAGCAATCAGTGAGCATTTACTGGATGAATAAATGAATGGAAGACGTGACCTATTCTTTCAGGGGCGGACAAGGGTAAAAGCTTTTATTTTTTTTTTAAGATTTATTTATTTTATAAAATAAAAAGATACACACTACTATTTTATGACAAAATTAAGTGCTGCATAAATAAAAGTGTTACTATACTAATATATAGTGTATTTTTCTAGGAATTGATAAAAATGGGAAATATTAAAAATTTGAATGTTTTGATAAATCTAGCTCCATAGTAAATGTATTAAGTCAGTATCTTCCAAATTGTATTTCACTTAGAGATGTTAATGTGCTTATTTGCAGAAGGGTTAGCTGTTAAATACATTTTGTAAAATGCTGCACGTAATTTTCTCTGAAGATTATAAGGCATATTTCCAATAAACCTGTTTGACTAAAAAAAATTTATTTATTTGAGAGAGAGAGAGAGAGCGCAAGCAGGGGCAAGGGCAGAGAGAATCCTCAAGCGGACTCCATACTGAGCACAGAGCCCGACGCAGGGCTCGATCCCAGGACCCTGAGATCATGACCTGAGCCAAAACCAAGAGCCAGATGCTCAACCCACTGAGCCACCCAGGCACCCCCAAGGGTAAAAACTTTAGTAGGAGACATTCGTGACCTGGATTTGAGGAGCAGCAGGATTTTGCTAGGCACATGACGACTGAATGTTTTCTAATGTATGTTCTATACAAAACCAAGTTCCTAGAGTCACACAAGTAAGTCCCGGTGACCCCACAGCCATGAAAGAGGCCTTGTCTCTACCATCTCATCAATTCGCTGACGGAAGGGGCAGTGAGGGCAGTGATGACAAAGGGCTACCTGGGGTGCTGGGCACACTCTATTCCTCAACTTGGCGAGTACCTCCCCAGGTGTGTTCACGCTGGGATAATTCACTGAACCATACACTTAAAATCTGTACACTTTGCACAGGTTCTATTTCGTTTTTTTTTAAAAGATTTTATTTATTTATTTGAGAGAGAGAGCGCACATGAGAGGGGGGAGGGTCAGAGGGAGAAGCAGACTCCCCACCGAGCAGGGAGCCCGATGCGGGACTCGATCCCGGGACTCCAGGATCATGACCTGAGCCGAAGGCAGTCGCTTAACCAACTGAGCCACCCAGGCGCCCGCACAGGTTCCATTTTTAAGCAGAAGGGTTTTTAAAAAGAAGTGTGAGTATGCTGCTCTTTCTTCCCCTAACCACCATGAGAAAACAAGTCCGCTTGTTTTTCAAGAAAACGTCCAACTTGACAAGTGCAGAAAAGGACTGCTAAGGCCTCCAGCAAGCTGGTAATGAGAGAAGAGACGAGACGCCTTGGCCCCCGGAAGGGAGTGACCAGTATCTGACTCGCTGGGCACTTTATCAGCAAAGGGCCACCGCCTCAAGCAAGTTACATCACGTTCGTAAGTGGAAATCAAACTGTCCTAACAGGTCCTCACCACTATCAGTGACACCACACCTGGACACATCTGGCTCACGTGTCCAGGAAGCTGGGCTGGTTAGAGGCGGACAGAGAGCAAGACGGCCACACACCTGCCTGGAGCACAAACCATGGTCCCCCCGCAGAAAGAGCACAATGGAGAAACTTCTGCATGCCTTTTCTCATTGCGTCCTCCCAGCGACTCTCCAAATCAGACAGTTATCTGCTTTTCACAGATGTAGGAACGGGGGTCAGGAGAAAGAGATTAAAAGTGGTGGAGCTGGGATGTTGACACAAGCGTGGCTGACTCCAAAGCCCATGTCTGTTCGACCACAACAAGCTGTCTGGACTTAGGGCAAGAAAGCGTCTTCCAGAAGAGACCTCATAAAGCCTCGATTCTATCACACCATACAGACCTTAAACCCGCTTCCGCGCATCAAGCGTGACCTCTCCTGATCATGGCCTCCAGAAACCAAACAGCCCAGCACGCACTCAGGCTTGTGTCCTTCATCGTGAGCCAAGCAGAGCACTAATGCTTGCATTTCCTTCCAGAAGAATATTCACTGCCTCTCTTGTTCAAACACTCTGTGTTCAATACTATGTGTCAAATACTATTCTGTCCTGTCTGGTTTCAAATATTTACTCTCTCTACCATGAAGTGGAGAAAAATAAAGCCACTAATTTGTCAAAACAGCATGTTTTGCCTCAGTAGAAAAATCAATAGGTCCTCAGGAGATAGGCCTCACCCTAAAGGCTCTTGGCCCATCTCCTCAGCAAACTCAATGCATGGAGAAAGTTCTCTTAGACAACCAATATGCCACCGAAGAGAAACACACCCTCAGAAGCCCCCACAGAGACAAAGGGCAGTCATGCCACAGCTGCTTTGATAAATGTCCAATGATTCCAAGGCACCTGTTGGTGGAGATGCCAACCCATGAGCCACACAGATGGGGCAGGCCAACCCTGGCCCCTGGGTATATTCCCTGGGTTCTGAGTTCTACTCCTGCTCAGTCAGAAGTACTTCTTATTACCAATCCTCTCATAAATTGACTTGAACAGTAAAGACCGTAATGACTCCAGTTTACTGTGTTTGCATTTCTTTTGTCAAAAAAAAAAAAAAAAGAAAAGAAAATGTTTTAAATGGCAGCATCTCAGATCTTAAAACTGCTGTTTTACAGCAGAAACTGAAAGTTTAGAATACATGTAATTACTTATCTGTGTTGCTGAACAGAAGAACACTAATAATCCCAATGGGATGATAGCTTTGGAAAGTGTCTTTGTCATGTCAAATCTCTACAACTCGGGGCGCCTGGGTGGCTCAGTTGTTAAGCGTCTGCCTTCGGCTCAGGTCATGATCCCAGGGTCCTGGGATCGAGCCCCGCATCAGGCTCCCTGCTCCACAGGAAGCCTGCTTCTCCCTCTCCCACCCCCCCTGCTTGTGTTCCCTCTCTGGTTGTCTTTCTCTCTGTCAAATAAATAAAACCTTTAAAAAAAAAAAAAATCTCTACAACTCAACAAGGATATATATGCTATTCCCTACGAGCCACACTAAACTCAGAAGCTAAAAAGTGACCATGCCCCCACCCGTAGCTCTGCTCAGCCCTTTCCCGGCTCCAATCCTAGCTACAGAAGGCCTAGTACTCAGACTAAGGCGAGCTGCCCCAAAGTAGAGATAGCTTTTCTCCAGAGATGATGGATCTGTATTCCCCTAAGATAGGGAAGATGATCGTTTTGGCTTAAAAGATCTATCCTGCTAGGGGTGCCTGGGTGGCTCGGTCGGTTAAGCATCTGCCTTCGGCTCAGGTCATGATCGATCCCAGGGTCCTGGGATCGAGCCCCGTGTCAGGCTTCCTGCTCAGCAGGGAGCCTGCTTCTCCCTCTCCTCCTCGCTCGTGTTCTATCTCTGTTTCTCTCTCTCAAATAAATATTTGAAATATTTCAAATAAAATATTAAAAAAAAAGTCTACTCTTCTAGCATTTCTTGAGTTAAAGATCCAGTTCATATTAACAAGCACCTAATCAAACAAAATAGGTAGCATCCGTAATAAGAATTTGATAAGATATGGTTACCCTCCAGTTGATTTCTATTTTTACAAATGCACCATGAAACAGGCACCTTAGCCATCTAGCATGTATACCTACACTGAGCTCTGTGATTGACAATGTGCCAGTAATCCTATCCATGTAAAGGGACCCCAAGAAGAAGTACAAATATGAACAGCCAAGGGACAACTATCCACATCTCCCGGCAACAGCCAAAGCAACCAGGTTTAAATGCTGAAAACTAATATTAGAAGAGATAACTGAGCAAAGAAGGAATACATTCTTCAACCATTTATTCAACAAGTAATTGAGTGCCTACCGTGTGCAATTTTTTTGAAAGATTTTATTTATTTACTTATTTGAGAGAGAGCGCACGCATACACACAAGCGGGAGGGAGAGGGAGAGAGAATCTGAAGCGGACTCCACACTGAACGCAGAGCCCAATGCAGGGCTCAATCCCAGGACCACGACATCAGGACCTGAGCCCAAACCATGAGTCGGACACTCCACCGCCTGAGCGACCCAGGCACTCCTGCAATTTTAAACACTGTGACCATGAGGAGGTGACAGAGCCAACCATACTGCTATCTGAGGGAGGTGCTATCCTGGCAGAAGGAACAGCTAGTGCGAAGCCATCTTGAGGACCCTGTGGGTCTTTGCAAGGACTTTGGCTTCTCTGTTGGGAGTAAAATGGGAAGCTATGGCAGGGTTTTAAGCAGAGCAGGGAAATTATTATCCAACCTTCACTTGAGCAGGATCACTCTGGCCGCTGTAAGGAGAGCAGAATGTACAAGGACAGAGGCAGGAGGGGGAGAAGAGCCAGGATCTACTGCAATGACCCAACTCTGAGATGTCGGTGGCTTGGACCGAGGGGGGTAAGCAGTGGAGGCGAAAAGGGACGGACTGAGGACGTGCTGTGATGGTAGAACCAACAAACTCTCTTAATGCACTAGAAACCAGTGGAAGAGAGTAGTCAAGAATGACTCCAAGGCTGAGGTCTGAGCAACCGGAAGGCTCAAGCTGTCAGCAGCCGAGATGGGGAAGGGAGCAGGGTGAACACATGTGAGGGTAAGATCAGGAGTTAAATATTGGCCATACAGAGTTTCCCATGGGGATCCCAAGAGAAAATGGCAAGGAGTTTCAGAAAGAGGTCCTTAATATCTGGCCACTCAACAAATATTTATTGAGGACCTACCTAGACTTTTTAGCCCACATGTTAGCCTCAGGGAACAGTGAGGAGAAACAAGTCCCTGATGCAGAGACTCGGTCTCGAGAGAGGAAGACAGACTCAACAAGCAAGGGCAACACGGGCTGGGGGAAATCCTATGACTGAGGTTGTTGGGATGCTTCAGCCACGCAGAAGAGGGACACCCAAGCATGCCCGGGAGGACTTCCCAAGAGAGGCCAAGAGAGAACACATATAGAAAGATGAGCAGAAAAGAAGAAGAAGAAGAAGGTAGCAGGAGGGGAAGAATGAAGCGGGGGAAATCGGAGGGGTAGACGAACCATGAGAGACGATGGACTCTGAGAAACAAACTGAGGGTTCTAGAGGGGAGGGGGGTGGGAGGATGGGTTAGCCTGGTGATGGGTATTGAGGAGGGCACATTCTGCATGGAGCACTGGGTGTTATGCACAAATGATGAATCATGGAACACTACATCTAAAACTAATGATGTAATGTATGGGGATTAACATAAGAATAAAAATAAATAAATAAATAGTAAACACTCAATAAAATATTACTTAAAGCAATTTAAAAAAAAAAAAAAAAAAGACGAGCAGGGGTTACCCGAGTAAGGAAAAGGAAGGTAGGTAGAGGGAGGGACGCTAGCAGCAACATCTAGGACAGCGAGATACAGGGTCCCCAGATCTACGAGAAACCCAGTTAATATCCAGCGGAAGTGAATGTTGGCACGTGGCAGGGGGTAAGAGCCTTTTAGGACCCTACCACAAGATCACGAACGCCAACTGCATTGTGCAGGTGCGGACGGAAGAAGTACTTGGTATGTGTGACCAATGGTGAGAAAACAAAGAACACTTGAGGCTAGCTACAGAATTGAGAAATGTTAAGGGATGACAGGAGCCTCTCCTGGAGATGAATATACAGATAGCTAGTAAGTATCTGGCAAAGCTAGGCTGGAACGCATGTTCCCTATATGAGTGGCCATACGAAGGGGCAATGTGAAGTACGAGCACTGATACTAAAAAGTGAATGGCTAATGACGTAACAAAACCCTTTTACAAATCTGAAGGTCTCCAGCTTTCTGCTTTTGACAAAATTACAGGAGGTGGGTGGCAAGCTAGTTGATTCATCAAAATATACTGGGTTCTGACACATACTTTGAAAGGTAAAAACTGAGTGACCGTGATATAATGAAAGCCCTCCCATTCCCACCTACTTACGTCAACAGGGCTTCTCGAAGTTTCTACCTATACAAGAGACAAATCTTTTCCAGCATTAAGTGGTAATAACCCACCTATACATGGCATACTTGGGTGGGGGAGCTCCATCGCTCTCATCAAGTTGCTTTCCAATCAAAGTCTACCTTTTATGTTTTAAGAATTTATCAAAATGTTTATCTACATGTTCTGATTAACTTACGGCAAAAACCATAATAATATAATCTGAAAGAACTTAACACTGAAAAGACTTGTAATAGGAAATAAAATCATTCCAATGTACACATATATTTTTGTAGCATAAGGATGATAGAATGATCAATAAAAGATTTTCAAGCATAAAAATAGATGAGATTAAGTTAGTATTTTGCAGGGAAAATGGAAGTGTGATTTCATGGAGGGGAAAAAAATGAAGGTTTCTGGCTCAAGTAAGAGCTTATTCACGTATTTTTTTAATGGATAACAATAGGCCAAATTATTACAGTATTCAGAGCCCACTAGATACACTTAAAAGAATGAAACAATTATTATTTCAGAGTGTCAGTATTTACAACATATCAGAAATATATCCTTTGCAAGTCTTTAATCAGGGTGAAAAACACTTATGGCAAAAGTATACAATGGAATAAAGAATTCTCCAAAACTTCTTTTAGCTGTTAGAGGATGCAAACATGTTTGAAGACCAGAGTGCAAATCACAAGTCAGGACTCTTAGCCTGCCATTCTTCTACAGGCTCTCTCTCCATAGCCTGAGACTTACCAACCTGGACAGGGCAGAGACAGCACTCACCCTCCACCATGGGGAAGGAGGCCATGCTAGAGACATCTGCAAAACTTGGGGCTTCCTAGAGGACAGGTCAACGGCAGATGTGTGTTGGGATATGACAGAATGGCCCTTCAGCTCAGGGGAAAAGAAAGGCCAAAATTTCAGAAAAGACAGCACACTTATGGACTGATTAAAGCAATGAAGAAGCACAACCCCACTTCACCTGCACACACACAACTCTTACGGATCTACCGTGTCCTACAGAAGTCCTCCCGTGTTTCCACAGTCACACAAAGGGCACGTGGCAGAACCTTCCATCACTACTCCTGTGAAAAGGAATACCTTACCACAAATGATGTGGGGGACCACACAGGGCAGGAATGAAACTGCTGACCACCTGCTCCATAAGGTACTCAAGGTTACCATGTAGGGGAGTCAAGGTTACTACAGGAAGTATGGGAGGTTCAGAGACACTCCTGATTACTTCTCCTGCAGTTTCAGAGCTTGTAACCATATGGCAATAACTGCTTTTTCCCTATACTATAGAAAGACCATTTTTAGTAGCCAGGTAACAGAGCAACCCTGATTTTTTTAAAATTCTCACTTTCTTCCATCATCAATCAAAATTCTCAAAGCACACGTGATCCACTTTAGAACCAATGCCCCCATATGTCATCAAATTACTGCTCAGGAGAGGCCTGAAGGTTCAGTGCTTTCTAGGATTCTTTAGACTTTTCCGTTATTATGTTAAGTAGGCTACTGATGGCAATTTTATGATTGTAAGTACTTTGGCTTTCTCTGTGTGAACTTTCATGTTCACTGAACTTCTGTAAGCATGCGACCTAAACACAGATTAGTACTTTTTGTCAACACCTGACAACTGGGGCACCTGGGTGGCTCAGTCGGCTGGGCTTCTGCCTTCGGTCGTGATCCGAGGGTCGTGATCTGAGGGTCCTGGGATCGAGTCCCACATCCTGCTCCCTGCTCAGCGGGGGGCCTACTCCTCCTGCTCCCTCTGCCTGCCGCTCTGCCTACTTGTGCTCTCTCTCTCTCTGTGTCCAATAAATAAATAAATAATCTCAAAAAAAAAAAAAAAACCTGACAACCGTTACACCTTTTATTTTGTCTTTTAGAAACTCCTGTCTTTGGGGCACCTCGGTGGCTCAGAGGATTAAGCATCTGCCTTCGGCTCAAGTCATGATCCCAGCGTCCTGGGATCGAGCCCCGCATCAGGCTCCCTGCCCAGCGGAGAGCCCGCTTCTCCCTCTCCCGCTCCCCCTGCTTGTGCTCTCTCTCTCTCTGTCAAAAAAAAAAAAGAAAAAAGCTAGACACTCCTGTCTTTCCCTTTTTATTTTCATGTAAACTTTGCAGTTATTTGTTCATTTAGAAATACTTCTCTTTTAAAAATAAAGGTTTGAGGGGTGCCTGGGTGGCTCAGTCGGTTAAGCATCTGCCTTCGGCTCAGGTCATGATCCCAGGGTCCTGGGATCGAGCCCCCAACAGGCTCCCTGGCTCAGCGGAGAGTCTGCTTCTCCCTCTCCCTCTGCCACTCCCCCGGCTTGTGCTCTCTCTCTCTTAAATAAGTAAAATCTTTAAAGAAAATAAGTAAAGTTTTGACTTTTTGGTTTTACACAGGAGTGAAAGAAAACAAATACATTTATTAAAGTTAGATGACCAAATTATCTTTTAGAGATTTGAAAACGTTTCCATTGTTAAGCAACTCTGTTGCCAAAAACTATGTGTGCACCTATAAAACTTGTAAACAGAAATTTGTTAAAACCTGTAAAATATTCCAAATAAGGACTTGGTCCACTAGTTAAAAACCTTTAAATGGAGCACCTTGATTTGCAAAAACAACTGATGGAAGAAATTCTGGGTTTGGGGGATGGAACTATTGTGATTTGGTAAACACTGCAAACGGGGAGTTTCTTGTTCCTGGATTTTTTAAGGAGTTAACTTTTTCAAAGATGATGATCTTTAAATCAGGATTCAAAGGACTAGGGGCACCTGGGTGGCTCAGTCACTAAGCGTCTGCCTTCGGCTCAGGTCATGATCCCAGGGTCCTGGGATCGAGCCCCGCATCGGGCTCCCTGCTCAGCGGAAGCCTGCTTCTCCCTCTCCCGCTCCCCCTGCTTGTGTTCCCTCTCTCACTCTCTCTCTCTCTCTGTCAAATAAACAAATAAAATCTTAAAAAAAAAAAAAGGCTTTATACCATTAAAGACACCACCATTTAAGCGTTTCTTTTTCCTCAGTTTTATAATTCCTATTGTGTTTTACAGTTATAGAGACTATACTTATGCAATTCACATATACTTACTTATACACGATATATGATAAAGAGATGATCAAATCCTTTAGTAAGTTGGCTTAATGATAAAAATGGCGTGGGGCGCCTGGGTGGCTCAGATGGTTAAGCGTCTGCCTTCGGCTCAGGTCATGATCCCAGGGTTCTGGGATCGAGTCCCACATCAGGCTCCCGGCTCAGCGGGGAGCCTGCTTCTCCCTCTGACCCTCTCCCCTCTCATGCTGTTTCTCTCTCGCTCGCTCTCTAAAAAATAAATAAATAAAATCTTTAAAAAAAAAAATGGCTTGATGGACAAGAAAGCGTGCACACGCGCACAGACACAGGAGTATACCCTCCAAGCTTTCTCACTGGTTTCAAACACTAAGACACACATCTGAAAGACCTCACAGATTGAATAGTCCAACAGCACCATCTCAGAGCCCACTAGCAAGAAACCTCAGGCCCTCAACAGTGAAACTCCCCAATACAATCTGTCCCCAGCCCAGAACTTCATAAAAGCAAGACTCTACAAAGAAGTGAGGACATCAGGCAGAAGATCTCAGCAAATGCTATAGAGCGAGCTGGAGTTAGGTGACCACAGAGAGCGAGATCAGAAGCCACACTTCAAAGACACACAAGCAAGGAATGAAAGAGAAGGCAGCTGACCACAGGCATAGCTGGGGGAAGACAAGCAGCAGAAGAGGAACCAACCGGACACCTCAAGACAGGCTGCTGCTGCTTCCCTCTCCCAGGCACGGTGCTAGGCACTGGCACAAGGAATAGGAGAATTTCCTGCAGAGCCAGCAGTATTCCTGGGGCAGAGGGAAAGCCAGGCATGCTGGGCAGCCAATATGGCTGCAACAGAGAGAGCAAGGGGGAGAGGGGCAAGAGGTCAGCAGGGCCAGATCACACAAGGCCTTGATGGCCATGGCGGAAGTTCGGGGTGGTCTCTGAGAAAAACAGCAGGACCAAACCAGTCCCGCGGTTCTGGAAGCACCTACAGAAGGAGGGTGTGGAGTCAACAAGCTGGCCAGATGGGGATGGCTGCTGAGGTCTCAGGAACAGGGTGATGGAGCCAAGGAGACGCCGGCCCACAGCATATTCCAGAGTGCTCCAAAGCAGATGCTGAGTCACGGCCAAGCAGAGCTGAGGTGACAGCCCACACCTCTGAGGGGACTGCAGTTTTCCTCTCTTGGTCTGTCTGACTGATACACAGTCAGACCGACCTCCCCCAAAATACCTCAGAGGACTGGCTGTTGCCTGTGAAGATAGCTCAGAACAGACACAGATTTAGGAAAGGAAAAATCTGGATTCGAATCCAAGTCGTATCACTTACCAGCCACGTGAGGTCAGGCAAGTCAAAAACTCTAACCTCATCTTCCACTGCTATCCATCAATGGGGAACACACCTGCCTGACTTCAAAGGGAAGAGATAGGGCGCCTGGGTGGCTCAGTTGGTTAAGCGACTGCCTTCGGCTCAGGTCATGATCCTGGAGTCCCGGGATCGAGTCCCGCATCGGGCTCCCTGCTCAGCAGGGAGTCTGCTTCTCCCTCTGACCCTCCCCCCTCTCATGCTCTCTCTCTCTCATTCTCTCTCTCACATAAATAAATAAAATCTTTAAAAAAAAAAAAAAAAAAGGGAAGAGATAATCCAATGATTTAGGTAAACTGGCTTAGGGGCACCTGGCTGGCTCAGTCAGTGGAGCATGCTGATCTCAGGGTTGTAGGTTCGAGCCCAACGTTGGGAGTAGAGATTACTTCAAAAAAAAAAAAAGGAGAAAGAGAAAATCTTTAAAAAAAAAAAAAAAAAGATAAACTGGCTTGGTGGTGAAAGTGGTTTAAGCAAGTTTTAACTATAATACTAACAGAGACTTTCTCTCAGGTATCCTCGTATCCCGACTTCTCCTCAAAAGCACTTAATACAGGGCGCCTGGATCACTCAGTCGGTGAAGCATCTGCCCTCGGCTCAGGTCATGGTCCCAGGGTCCTGGGATCGAGCCCCGCATTGGGCTCCCTGCTCAGTGGGGAGTCTGCTTCTCCCTCTGCCACTCCGCCCCACCCCCCCCCAACGCACGTGGGCTCTCTCTCTCTCAAATAAATAAAATCTTTTTTTTAAACACTTAATACAGTATTTTGCACAATGACATTCATTCAACAAGTACCTACTTAGTACATATTAAATAAATACCAGGCTCTGAATAAGCAATACCAATGTATTAGCGTTTGGGGAGCTTTTTATATTTGGGTCATTGCAACATGAGTAACAGAGTTAAACAGGGTTTCCACTGTGGCCTCAAATCCTAATTCAAATAGTCTTATGAATTAAATAATAGAAGAGTAATTACAAATTTTGGCCTGCCTAACTCAGTTCAACGCACACCAAACACCAATGCGGCATCAAACACCCAAATAAGGCTCAAATAAATACGTGAGATGCTCTTATAGAACTTGCATTAGGCTGCGGGAAGTAGTCAAGGGGTAGCCACACTGCACAGCAAACTGCGGTAAAACTAGGGAAGCATTAGACAAACAAAACAATTCTGACTAAGGAAATGAATAAGAGAGTTCCCTGGAGGAAGTATTTGCAGAACTGAAGGCTTAAAAGGATTATAGGTCATTCTGGAGAAGACCCAGAGCAAAAGTAAGTGAAAGCAGTTCCAAAGATGTGTCTGTGTGCATTCGGGTTGGGGGGCGGGGAATAAACAGTCTGGGACCACATTTGGGGGTCAAGGGGATGTGCACTGTGTGCTGAAACATTTGACCAGCAGTCTGGGTGCTGGAGAGTGGCCCAAGGTTTCCAGAAAGGAGTGTGACACAGTCAGAACTACAGCTAAGGAAGCCCACTCTGATGGCAGTGCGAAGAAGCAGAATGAGAAGCTATTTTCTCCGTCCGGGGAAGAAGTCACAGCAAGAAGGAGAGTGAACGGCCCCCACTGTCATGGACATAGACGCTGGCAGAAAAGTTTACTTTTTCCCCTCTTCCAGTGACTTCCTGCTCTCTCCAGACCCGTCCTTTCCGAGGAAACACGAGAACCTGGTTTTTAACACAGATCAGAACAACTTTCTCAACCTACTACAGTTTTGAGATGAGTTTTTAACCATGACTTGCCACGTCAGCCTGGCAAAGCTTACTCTCAAGTTCTAATTCATCTTCACTTATAAAACAAACTTAAAAAATGTGATCTACAGAGCTGCAATCACTATTTTTGCCTTGCACAACCAAAATAATTTAGTCTGAGACAATACTTGTACTTAGGGCAGCCACAACATTGAGACAAATTAGAGCCCTCAAGAGAAGCTGAACAGGGAGTTGTTTTTTCTTATAAAGGAGGGATGGGGGAGGGGGAGAACAATCAAGATCTACAGGGCTGGGCCCAGGGTACAAAGCAATCTGCATTTCCATTTCCCTTTGGATCAAGTACTTCTGAAATCATTCCACAGCCATTTCCAAGCAGCCCCTTTCCAAAGTGAAGGTTGTAAACATATGTCCCTCCCTGCCCCTCGGCACCTTAGTCTTATTTTTCCTTATTAATCAATTCTTCCTCAACAAGGCAACGGCAGGGAACGAACAGCACCAGTCTAGAAAACTAGAAACTGGCTCCGCCACTAAATATATGACCTGGATACATTATTTTTCTCATCTATAAGTAATGAGCCTAAGTGTTGGACTCCAGAGACTCTGAGGTGCCTTCTAGGTTTAAAATTGTCATTTTTGATGATGTTCTTAGATCCTTTGGTTTCTTCCAAATTCTCTTTTAACAGGCGCATAATAAAAACCCAGGGAGCAGAGGATCAATCTTGCTTCCAGATCCTCTTGCCCTACTATGCTCAGACTTCCAAAGGAGGTCCAGCCTGTTGATGCTGATCATCCTCTAAAAAAAAAAAAAACAACTTTGAATGTTTGAATTCCTTGCAGTTAAGGCACTAAGGACTGGAATAAGAGAACCAAGATAGAATTGCAGCAAATGGACTACCATATGGAATTACAGAAGTCCAATGCTCCTTTGGATCTTTTTTAATAACAACAACAACAAAAAGATTAAAATAATCTTAAACAATGCCTAGTATTTATCAGTGCCCAAAGTGTACAACATGCTTTATGCTGTTGCTTTTCTTCTCTTCCAGATGACTTCTTGCTCTCGCTAGAAGTCCTTTTGGAGGAAATACAAGAACCTGGTTTTGAAGACAAACCTTGTCTTGAGAGTTTCTATAATCTTCCTCCTTGATGAGAACCCCAGGGACAGCGCTTACCACTCCCATCATGGCTCACCAGTAGCTCCCATTTGACACATTACAGAAGTTAACACTTAGGACTTACAATGAGTATCAATTGAGACCAGGTGATGACACAAGGCCACAAAAATAAAGAGAATGGCCTTATTTCCCCTTTTAGGGTCTCAGTTTCCCCCTCCGCAGTGACTTTATCATTTGTGATTGCCGAGGACATTCTAAATGCCAAACTCACCTGCCAGTTTAAGTCTCCCTCCCCCCAGGAGGACCGAACCTCAGGTAAATATTTGGGACCAACTGTGTGTCACACATCATGCTAGGAGTGTTGGGAATACAGCCATGAACAACAAAAACGTCCCATGCAACATTCATATGCAATGGAAAGAGGGGGGCAAGGATAATCCTAAAAACAGGGAAAACTTCCTAAGAGCTGACATCGTGGTTTTGTTTTTAATTACGAGTAACAGCACGAGCAGAGAACACAGAACAAGGGGGGTGGGGGGGGATTGCATTCAGCAAATGCCACATCAGCTTCTGGGACCTGAAGCTGCCAGATTCCTAGCCCCGGGAGCTAGAGAGACGAGATTAACTTGATCTAGAAAGAAGTTTCAGAGCGCCAGCCGCCAGGTCTGAGCCCCACGCGCCCAGGTAGTCAGGACCTGGAGGGGAAACTGCGAGGCCAAGATGGAGGAGGGGCTCGGGAGGAGTCGGCTCAGGCGCGAGAACCTCGTGGCTCGCTCCTCATGGCGCCAAGCAGCCTTCCTGCTCGGCGCTCCCGGGCCCTGGGAGGCAGCATCCCACGTCGCCAGACGCGGCGCGCACGGCCCCAGCTCGCAGGCTCCCCTGCAGGAAGGAGCCCGTGCTCCCACCGCGAGCCGAGGCTGCTAAACGCCCAAGGAACAAGTACCCACACCTTAAAGGCAGCAAGGGGGGGACCGAGAAAGAAACATCTGGGAGGACTCCACCCTTCCCCACCTGCAGAAAAAGCCCGGGATAAAGCTAAAAGAGCATTTCCCTAGTTTCTCCTTGCCTTGCTGATAAAACAAAGAGAGGCACGTAGGAGGGTCGGACACCCAGACGATGACCCCTTTCGGTGGACCCAAGACGCGTAAGCCCCGGACACCGAGGAGCATGGAGCCAGTACAACTTTCTCCTTGAAGCCGGCCACGTTTCCTCTTATAACCATAAAAATCAGAAGCCCCTGCTATTAACGTTTCGTTGATGCCACCGCACCTAGTTGGCGCTCAGGATTTTCCCCAGAAAGCCCTGCAATCCCCAGCCCAAGACGGACTCCCGTCCCCGGGACGCCGCCTCGCGCGTTCTCGCAGCCCTCCAGGTCCGGCTCCCCGGCTTGCCCCGCCCTGGGTACCGGGGACCTCCAAGCGGGGCTGGGGCGCATCAGGGGCTCGCCGGCGACCCTGCCTAAAACCCTCTCCCCCACCGTCGGACCCGCAAAACAATAAGCATCCGCTTTCCCAGCTGGTCGCCCATAGGAGCCGGGCCACGAGTTACCGCAGCGGAGAAAAAGAGCGAGCGGGAGCGCGCCAGCCCCGCGACCGGGGGTCGGCGGCCCCCTGGGACCCCGATGACCGGAATCCCCGCCCGGCCGGCCGGCCCGCAGTCAGCGCGGGGAAGACTAGCGCTGGAGCGCGGCCAGGAGCGGAGGCGCGCGGGCCACGCGGTGGCTGCAGCAACTGACACGGCCCGCGGCCGCGCCACATGCGCCGCCGCCCGGCCCCGGGCCCGGGAGCGCGGCGCCGCGACCCCCGCCGTACCTTGCCGCTGGCCGTGCCCCCGCTGACGCCGATCAGGAAGGGCTCGCCGCCGTTGGGCTGCTGGTGGTTCTGCAGGGTCTGCTCGCTGTCCCCGGCCATGGCTGGCGCCGCCCCTCCTCCCGCTGCTGCCGACGGACGCACGTTCCCCGCCCGCGCCCGCGTCGGGCTCCCCCGCTGCCCCGCAGCCGCCGCAGGGCGCTGCCCGGGTCCCTGCGAGCCGCCCGGAGCTCGGCCGTGGGGCTGCCTTTCCCGGAGGCGCCGAGAGCCTGCCTCTTGCCCGCAGCGGCCGGCTCGGTTTACAGCCCAGGCGGAGGTCAGCGTGATGCTAATGCTCCAATCCGGGCGGGCAGCGCGCTGCTATTCGCCGAGGCGGAGGCGGCGAGGCGGCCGGCCCCAGCCTCCGCCCCTCCCGGGCCCCGCCGCCGCCACCCGAGGTCTCCCGGAGAGGTGTGAGCCCGGCCCTCCTCCCCCGTCACCCGCCCGGTTAACCCTTTCCTCGGCGACCTCCGGCGGACCGACGGAAGGCAAACACGCGCTCGGCGCTTTAACTGGGTGTGCTACCCCCTCTTTCAAAGGGGATACGAAGCTACCAGGGCAGAATGCCAGCGCCCCAGGTTTGGGAAGCAAAATTCGAACAAGCAGGGAAGATTAAGACGAAGCAAAGAGTTAATGTCATTTGCCCATTATTCAGGCTAAAAACTTGCGTTTTCCCCAAATGAAAAAATTTCCCCCTTCCGTTTGCCAAAATATGTCAGACGCTGGCTTTAAATATTTCCTCTCTTGGAAACACCATCCTCCTTAGCAGGCGACTGCCTGGAGTCCTTGTCCCTAGAGAAGGGTAATGGGGGGGCGGTATCTGAAGGGCACACGCTCTCCAAAAAGCAAGGCCGTTTCAAACCATAGTTTGAAATCACAAATACTGAGGTTCCTGTTGAATTAGGATTTGTGGAAACATTAAAATAATAATTAATGCCATTTTGACCCATTAATACCTTTAAGTGAACTGGTTTTTCATTCAGAGATGGGCAATTAGTCACTTGATTAGAAAGGCAGGATCCGCTGGTGACTCAGCAGCCCCCACCTCTGAAGGCAGATTTCTCTATTCACACGCAGTTCCACGAGCAAGTTACATAATCTCCCTGTGCCTCGGTGTTCTCATCTGTTACATGGGAATAATGGCCACTCCATCCTAGGATTGTTGCATTAAATGAATTGTTATATTAAAGTTCTTAGAATAGCTGCTGGCATAGTCTAGGCCCTATGTAAGAGTTGGAAGGGAAGAGGCCCCTACAAGGCTGGGACCCCAAAGGGAAATTTTGTTGGGGTACGGGGGGGAGAGGTAGGATTAGATCAGTAGCTTCCAGTCTCTGCCCCTGTGAATCTGGAACTGATGAGCTGACTGGCTCCTACAGGCTAAAAGAGAGTTGAAGTCAATAGCATTCTTTTCAAACTTAGTTATCTTAAATTCAGAATTCTTTTGAAAAAAAATTGCTAAAGAAAATTAAGAATATTAGAAAGCACAATGTTCTTTTCACTTCTGACATATTTCGTGTCCCCATCCAAAATCAAACTCCACAGAAGCTCAGACAGGAGGCTAAGATAGAGAGAGTGGCTACCTGGCTGGGAGAGGTCAGCTAGAAGGAGGGTGCCTTACCACAGGGCTGTTGGGTGGGTGGGTTGTAGCTGATTCAGGAGGCTGCCTCTTCTCCCCAATGTCTTTTCTCCACTAAAGAGATCTAAGTCTTCAAAGACTTTTGCAGAGCTCTTTAGAGCCCAAGATAAAGCCTGTTGGAACTTGGACAATTCGATGGACCCAGAGCTAAGGGGATATCAGGTAGCTAGAGAAAGAAGAGGAGGATATGAGAATGCCACATCCTCTATGAACTTTTCCCAAATCCCCACCTTCCTTCTTTCTATAGCTTTTTTTCCATGATATTTCATCATAAAAATTTTCAAACATTGAAATATTTTACAGTAAACACTGATATAACCATCTGGATTCTACCATGAACATTGTACCATACTTATCACACTAGTCATCGACCCATCCCTCTATCCGGCCCACATTTTTATTGGAGTATTTATTTGCCTTTACCTGGTTAGTCTGAAGTGGCTTACTCCAAACTGGTTTATACATTTCTTGGTGTTTGTTTTTTTTTTTTTTAATTACTATATTCCCAGCATCTAAAACAGTTTCTGGCACTGGTAGGGCCTTCACAGATATTTGTTGAACAAATGAAGCAACGCCATGTCTCAATTTTACATTCCCAGGGCCAACTGAGTAGAATGACAGCAGGTAGGAAACATTCAATACATGTTCACTGTATTGAATGAACAAATGAAGAATATGGAAAAGGTCAAAAAGTACCAACAAGTAAACTTCACTGCCACCATTTTGGAATGAAAGGTGGTATTCCCTACATGGTATTTACATGGTTACTACTCTTATTTCCAAATGTTTTGTGTTCCTGGCGTTCCAAGTGACTGTGTACAGCTAGTCTTGTATGTACATCTATTAACTAGTTGGACCAACTCATTAACTGAGCTAACCCGTTAAACTTATCTGTACCTTGTTTAAAGATTTTATCTTTTTTTTTTTTGTAATCTCTACCCCCAATGTGGGGCTTGAACTCACAACCCCAACCAAGATAAAGAGTCACATTCTGTACTGAGTCAGCCAGGCACCCTTTCTGTACCTTGTTTAATAATTTTGACCTCTGTGCGTAAGTTAATATACATAAAAGTGTCCTGAAAAAAAAAAAAAAAAGCTATCTATACAAAGGTAAGGCCTAGTTAGCAAGGACATCCCGCTGCACTCTGCACTCCCTGTTTTCACTCTCTTCTGTCCCTAGGGCTGCCTTACCTACAGGTAAGGAAGTTACCCAAGTCCGTTTAAATTAAGAGTATTCTGAGCACTGGTGACCTCGACAAGGACTTTTGTATCTCTGTTCTCTATAAAGCCAGCCAGGCTGTCTGTGCTATTCCCTGTGCTGTGTCATCCTCACTCAGGAGCCTGGTCACCAAATCCCATAGCTGGGGATGTTCAAATCACGTTTGAGTCTCCTATAGCAATTACACTGCAGATTCTGAATTAAAGGATCTCTACCTGTCCTCCTTCCCCTGCCACCAGGAAAAAAAAGAATCAAACATGTTCAATAAAATCCAGAGTTAGAACAGATTCAAGCAAATACTATTTTCTCGGTATCTGTGATCATTTTCGTTTATATACAGATTTCCGTCTGATCAAGTTCTGGCCTAGTTAACATACGGGGATGAAGTCAGCATGAGTGTGCAGCTATAGCCAAAGAACAAGAGACATTTCTGCTACGGTCCTCGTCTGCCTGCCCTCCCTCTAAGTGGCTGTAGGTCCGAACTAGGCAAGGAACACTACATTTTGTCTCCATCGGAAAAGTTCTACCTCTGGGTGCTTCACAAACCATGGTTAATTCTCTAATTGCTTATCCCATTTCCAAACCGGAAAAAAGAAAGGTTATTAAACTTTAGTTTCTCTCCGAAACATTGTAGTTGCCTGTATTGCCTTTTATCAATCAGTAATTGCTTGGACAGATCATAAATACTGTTCTGAAGAGATGACCAGATGATATTGAAGAGCTGCTTACATCTGGCTCTGTGATCTTAGGTACATTCTCAGATACTGTGGGCAGCATGATAGAGCTGTCTCAAACCCCAGCAGTGGGAGCAGCTGGGAATACAAAAGCTGGGACCCCATCCCCACACAGCTAAAGAATCCAAAACTCTGTGTGTGGAGCCCAGCAACCTGTGTTTGATAAGCCCTCCAGGTACCTCTTAGCACCCAGCCAAGTTTGAGAATCACTGATCTAGTGGAAAGAAGACAATGAGCTCTAGTTGGGAAAGCAAGTTTTACACCTTTGCTTTGTTACTACTTTGTAACCTTTGGCAAGTTACTTAATTTCTATGGAATTCAGTTTCTTCAACTGTTAAATGATAAGGTGCCTTGTAAGGTGGTTGTGAAAATAAAGACTATATATTGGTATATAGCAGTTGTCAAATTCCATTTCTCTCCCCTTCTATTGGATCACAGATCACAGCTCTTCCCATAGAAGCCCCACCGTTTCGGGATTAGGAGCTTCAAAGATAAGAATTCCTAATCCCCAAGGTCACTTTAAGGTAAAAAAGGTTATATCCAGAACACGCAAATCTACAGAGATAGAAAGTAGATTGGTGGTTGCCTACAGCTAGGGAGGTTAGGAAGGAAATGGGGCATGGCTGCTAAATGAGTCCAGGATTTCTTTTTATTTATTTATTTAAATAGCCTCCATGCCCAAAGTGGGGCTTGAACTCATGACCTTGAGATCAACAGTGTTCTACTGACTCAGTCAGCCAGGTGCCCCCAGGATTTCTTTTAATTTTTTAATTTATTTTTTTAAGATTTATTTACTTATTATTTTAGAGAGAGTGAGGAAGAGCAGATGAAGGGGGGGGGCAGAATCTCAAGCAAGCTCCCTGCTGAGTGCAGAGCCCAACGTGGTGCTCGATCTCGCAACCCTGAGATCATGACCCAAGCCGAAATCAAGAGTCTGCATACAACCCCACTGAGCTACCCAGACACCCCTCTTTTTATTTTTATTTTTTTTTAATTTCTTTTAGAGAGACAGAGCACAAGCAAGGGGGTGGGGCAGAGGGAGAGGGGAGAGAGAGAAGCTTAAGCAGATTCCATGCTCAGCACGGATCCCAATGTGGGTGGGGCTTGATCCCACGACCCTGAGATCATGACCTGAGCTAAAATCAAGAGTCAGATGCTTAACCGACTGAGCCACCCAAGTGCCCCCCTCTTTTTAGGTAAATGTTCTAAAATTGACTATCTTGATGGTTGCACGACTTTGATTATCATAAGAACCACTGAATTGTACAATTTATATTGACTGAAAATTAAAAAGGCAGCATCAGAAGACTTTATAACCTATAGAATGTTACATAAACGCAAGTTTTGTTAATTTCATTAAATTCAACACATTGATTTTTGTGCATACAGCTTTCCCCTGCAAAGATAATAGTCATATGAGGGCCTTTATTTTTTTTAGGGGGGGAGGGGCAAAGGGAGAGGGAGAAAGAATCTTAAGCAGGCTCCACGCCCAGGGTGGAGTCCGATGTGGGGCTCAGTATCATGACCCTGAGATCATGACCTGAGCCGAAATCAAGAGTCAGACCCTTAACCGACTGAGCCACCCAGGCACCCCATGGGCCTTTACATTTTAGTTGGCCCAACTTCAGAAATCCCATATGCCCTAAGAAGGCTTCCCAGACTTAGAAAATGTTAACATACAGATTTTCGTTCCATGGAGATTTTCCGATTTTGTCTCCCAATCCCCATACCAGGATGTATTTTCTAACAAGATGCTATGAAAGTAAGACCGGGACATCATCAGGAGTTTAGTAGTCTCACCCAGACACTACGGCACCCAGTAAGAGCAAGCTCCTGGCAACCCCATTGCGTTCACTCTGCCTGTTCATGGGGCTTCTCCCAGACAGGGATCTGACCCTTCGTTTCTTTTCCTGTCTCCAGACTAAAACCCTTGCTCTCCCACTCTTCTGCACTGACTTCTTTTACCTCCCCCAGTGAGCTCCCAGGTCACCTTCTCTGTATATGACCTACTCCCCCCTCCTCCACGACCGTGGCACTAATGCTCTTTCCATCGTACCATAAGTGATGCACTAGAATTGGTGATGGACAGGGTCATGGGACGAGGGTCTGACAAGGGAGACCCCCAAGGGTGCAAAACGCAAGGAAGCTCTTTCAGATGGAGTAAGGGGCCAGCGTAGGGGGAGTCTTGAAAACGAGCCCCTCCTAATGGGTTGGCTCTAAGCGCCCTCCTTGCTTCACCCCAGTCCCAGCCGTGGTGATTGTCCACAAGTGAAGCAGAGAATGGCGCAGCTGAAGGCAACTGCCTCAGAGGAGTAGTTAAATCTTATCTAGTGGCTTGGATTTAGACTGGTGGCCCAGGATGGCAGGTTTGACTGTCCTGAAGATGATGTGCTGAAGCACCAACTGGTGTTGGAGGCCAAAGGAGATGAGCAGATCCAGCAGACTAGTCTGTGCTTAGGGTTCAACTGGTATTTTTCTTGCTTTCTTTTTTTTTTCTTTCTTTCTTTCCTTAAGTGGTATTTTTCTGTAAAGTTATTTGGGTGTGCCAAAGTGAACTCTCCCCCAGGTCATTAGGAGGGAAAATTAGTTCAATTCTGCTTTGTAATGAAATTACAGCTGTTCCTGGTGGGAAGGAGGCCTAAGGGAGGAAAGCTAGTGTTTCAGAAATATTTTTGTCGCAGACTAAAAAAAACTAACAAAAGCAACAGATTCCCCAGGAAAACACGTGCCCATGCATGCACACAAGTAGAATTTTGAGTATAACTTACTCAGACCCTACATCACCCCAGTTATCAGTCTGGTAGTCAGGAGAGGAAGTAGGGGTGAGGGCAGCTTCAGAGGAGAGCATCTCAGGAATGTTAGCTCTTCTTAGGGAATATGGGCCACCTCTGTAAGCCCAGAGGGTCCAGAGCCATGGTTGTTGCACAGGCTATATGCTCAAAGGCATCCATCCGGATGTCCCATATTTCAGGATCCTCAATTTTTGTCATGAAGGCTCTAACATTCTCCTAACCTTCCTTGCCTTGGCTGACCAATGCAAACAACTATGGAGCTCTAAGGCTCTAACAATTAGTTTTTCAGCCTCAAATGTGCCTACCCTTCTACTGCAAGAGATCAGGGCCTCTTTGGAAGCTACCAGAAGTGTTCTCTCACTTAACCATGAACTGCTTGCTAACAGTAGAGTACCACTACAACTTGATAACTACAAGCCAACTCCACTGTCTTTGTAGGCTTTGGTCCTCCATATATACATATATTTTAAGATTTTATTTATTTATTTGACAGAGAGAGAGCACAAGCAGGGGGAGCAGCAGGGAGAGGGAGAAGCAGGCTTCCCGCAGAGCAGGGAGCCCGATGCGGGGCTCAATCCCAGGACCCTGGGATCATGACCTGAGCCGAAGGCAGATGCTTCACTGACTGAGATGCCCAGGCGCCTCAGGTCCCCCATATTTTTCAAAGGCCTGAACCATTGCACCTGCCACAAGCTTTCTCCTCTACCAGGACATCTTCCCAGCTCACCACTAGGGGAATCTACCAGCTGAGTCACCACCTTGTGCCATGTCCCAACCACGACAGCACTGTCCTTACCTGCTGGGTAGCAGATGAGCCAGTCCCGAATCCCCATCTGACCACCCATTTTCTTGGACCACTCTTCATACCACTTGTGCTAATATGGGCCCCCTAAAAAGCCCATGACAATAGGATTAAAGACAGGGGAGAAGTGGCTGGGAGAGGAAATAGGAAGGCGCCGGAAAAGCCTGGGAGAGAGGTCCTTCAGACCACAGGATGGGCTTGACCCTGAGAATGGGAGAGGCACAGCGACAAGGGTGGGCAGAAGCATTCTAGACTAGATGAAGACTAAGAAGGTTCAGCCAAGCTGTTGTGAGTCCTTAAGTCAAAGTTGTTAGCAATCAGAAGAACCTATCTCCTAGGAATGGACCTGCCTTAGTAGTCCAAGGACACATTAGCAATCAGAAGAACCTCCTATCTCCTAGGAATGGACCCGCCTTAGTAGTCCAACGACACAGCGTCCTTGGCTGTGTCTAGCCTAGGGGAAGCATGGCCAGGGAGCAAATGCAGCTATGTATTTCAGAGCACATCAGCTGGGGCTCTTGGTCGATGTTCTTTGTAGGTAGAGGTCTTTGAGGTACTTCTGGCCATCACATAACTGATGGTGAAGTACTGAAATATCCAACTAAAATTGTTTATCTCTTGGAGAATGCATTCACAGATCCAGCCAGCTCTCAAGTCTCCTCCCCTCCTTTTTTTTTTTTTTTAAAGTAGGCTCCATGCCTAGGGTGGAGGCCAGCTCGGGGCTTGAACTCACAACCCTGAGATCAAGACCTGAGCTAAGATCAAGAGTCAGATGCTTAACCCACTAAGCCACCCAGGCGCTCATTTGTTTGTTTTTACATTTATCATGCCATGAATTCATAGGGACTGGGTTCCAGCAGCTCAGGCTCCTTCCCATTGGCTCTCACAAGTACTCTGGGTGGGGCAGGTTGGTATTTCAGTTGAACCCAAGTACCTTTGTCTTGGGCTTCCTTCTTTTTCTGATTTTTTTTTTTTTTTGACACAGAGAGACACAGCGAGAGAGGGAACACAAACAGGGGGAGTGGGAGAGGGAGAAGCAGGCTTCCCTCGGAGCAGGGAGCCCGATGTGGGGCTCGATCCCAGGACCTGGGATCATGACCTGAGCTGAAGGCAAGACGCTTAACGACTGAGCCACCCAAGAGCCCCTCTGATCATTTTCCTTCACCCACTTCAGGAAGCTAGCTCGGCTCTTTGAGTGCTTAATATGCTCCATATGTACCTTAATTCTCGTGGCAAGAATCTTGCCCTTCACTTGTTTGTTTACAGCAATGCCAACAGCATGCTGGGTAACACTGTGGACGCTTCCAGTTTTGCCTCGGTAACGTTTGTGGAGCGTTCCTTTTTGAACAGTGCCCATTCCCTTGACGTCCACAATATCACCTTTCTTGTAAATTCCCATGTATGTGGCCAAAGGAACAACTCCATGTTTTCTAAAAGGCCAAGAGAACACGTAGCAGGTACCTCTCCTCTTACCCTTTGTATTGGTCTTTTGGGCAAATTACTGGAAGGTGGCGGTTCTGGTTGAAAGGCTGTCTTTTGCTTTTCCGTGGGCTCTCCTGGGTCTCTTCACTCATGTGTAATATTCTAGTCAGCCAAGAACGTGTGAGGAGTTTATCTCAGCCATTCTGTGTCTCTCTCACTTCCAGGATTCCCCCTACTATTGGCTTCATCTCTTGTTCTGAAGCAGACCCTCATCTTCAGTCTGGCGGAACTGCTTGAAGGATTGCCCCTAATTTGTGCCTAAGTAAGTCCGCTGCTCATTGCTGGCAAGGCTCTGGGACTTTGCCCCCTACACCGAACAGACTCTGACACCTCTCGCAAAACTGAAAACTTCCCAGTGAAATAAAACACAACAAAATGAGATTCCAGGCTCTGATACCTTCACCAGTGAACTCTACCAGTAAACATTCAGAGGAGAATTAATAACAAGATTACACAGAGAGAAGAAAACGATGGAACACTTCACAACTCATTTTATGAGACCAGCATAGCTTTAACACCAACATCTGACAACATATTACAAAAATGGAAAATTAAAGGCCAGAGTCTCTTATGAGAACATGTAAAAATCCTGAACACAATTTTAACAAACCAAATCTAATAATACATCACAACCCAGTTTTATTTAAAAAACTGTAAGGTCAGTTTAATATTTGAAAAATCTATACTTTAAATAATCTGGGTCTGGCTCAAAAACAATGTGCAATGATCTTTTTTTTTTTTTAAGATTTTATTTGAGAGAGAGAGGGAGGGAGGAAGAGAGCATGAGTGGGGGAGGAGGAGGAGCAGGGGCAGAGGGAGAGGGAGAAGCAGACTCCCCACTGAGCAGGGAGCCCCATGCGGAGCTGGATCCCAGGACCCTGAGATCATGACCTGAGCCCAAGGCAGAAGCTTCACCAACTGAGCCACCCAGGCGCCCTGATCACTGTATCTTTAGATATGGATAAATCCTAGGATAAGTAAGAAGGGGGAGGGCCCTTCATTATCCCTCACTATGAAAATAACTCTTTCTTGAACACCCTAAAGCAGTGTTTAGCAAAATATATGCCTTGAAACAGTGGTTCTGGGAGGAAAAAAGATACCAGGAACACATAAGTTTAGAAAAACCTGTGCACTACTGTGTTCCCACGTAACTTCTTGGAGAGTCCCAGTGTCCATCAGCACACTTACCACCCTGGGAAATACTGCAGTTAAGAAACTTAACTATGTAAATAAAACCTAAAAAAAAAAAAAAAGAAACTTACCTATGTTTGTTTAAACCAGTATTTTAACCAAAGTTACCAAACCAGAGAATCCTTTTTTTCTGGTTTGCCTATTACTAAGGAGCAGAACCAGTGTATGGTGGAAGTCATCCTAGGAAATGCTTCTCTATAGTAACCAAGTGTCAAAACAACAAATTATCTTTTACAAGGAAATAAACAGTATTTTGCTACCTTGGAGGAGGTCCTAAGAGACCTATTTACACGGAGAAGGATATTTATTGACTTTAGCTTTATATTAGATAATGTCTCATGTTTAATATACAGTTGTTAATAATTTATTATAATTGTTTTCTGGCTTAAAAAGTTGTATTTAGTATAAAAATGCAAAACAATGCAGAAATTTTTTTTTTTAAAGATTTTATTTTTTTTATTTATTCATGAGAGACAGAGAGAGAGACAGGGGCAGAGGGAGAAGCAGGCTCCCCGCGGAGCAGGGAGCCCGATGCGGGACTCGATCCCAGGACCCTGGGATCATGACCTGAGCCGAAGGCAGATGCTTAACCGACTGAGCCACCCAGGCATCCCACAATGCAGAAATTTTTTATAGAATGTGAACATCCTCTTTAATTCCCTCCCTAAGAGCTAATCATTAACAGCAGTTTAGTATTATTATTCAGTTTTGAATATTCACATATGCAAAGTTTTTAGAATACTGCTCACCTACAGAAGAGTTGCTCAGTTTTCGCTATCTACTGAAAAATGCATATATTAATATTATAAAATCACTTAAACTTTCAAATAAATATGAAATAAATATTAGAACTTTGAAAAATATGTGGGACAGGAGAATATTAAAAGTTAAATACAAAAGAGAAGATTAAAGAAGAAACAAACCCTGAAGAAGGCTGAAGACTGACATCTGATAACTTCCAACAAGAAACAGGACACAAGGGGCGCCTGGGTGGCTCTGTTGGTTGGGCGACTGCCTTCGGCTCAGGTCATGATCCTGGAGTCCCGGGATCGAGTCCCACATTGGGCTCCCTGCTCAGCAGGGAGTCTGCTTCTCCCTCTGACCCTCCTCCCTCTCATGCTGTCTCTCATTCTCTCTCGCAAATAAATAAAATCTTTAAAAAAAAAGAAACAGGACACAACACAGATGTGAAACAAACGGATAATTTGTTTATTTTAGGATACTCAAAATATTTATCTTTTGAGTGCTCTGACAGTATCACAAAAAAACAGTTTCCACTATGGGTATTAGAAATCAAGACGTGCTTACACAGGAAGATATTCACAGGCCCCAAAAGAGGAAATGAATAGAAGAGATGGGTAGTTGATAGTTATAACTGCAGGGGAGGGATCTCTCATCCATAACATCACAGGACTTGGAATGAAATGAAGATCAACAGAGGAGGGGCCTCCAAGTGTGTCATTCTATTACCTGAAGCCCCACAGTTTGTCACCAGAGAAGAAAACAATTAGGCATTCATGTTCCCCTCTCCACTGGTGGTGTTTTTAGGGATTAAATGGGGTTTAAAATGACAAGAAATAGAGTTTTGTAAGTAAAACCATGTGAATGAACACACCGGATCAGTCTCATGGATCATTTAATTCATGACAGACCGTCTTGACAATAGCATCCATGGCTATTTTGTGGAAGGATCTCACGTCCCTCTATGCTGACAACTTAAAAGTTTCAGGTGTAGTGCCAAGAGTTATATTTTCTTTTAACAGCTCAGTCTGAAACATCACAATGTCTTTAGCCTGTTCTCAATCCTTCTGTCAGGTCAATTTCACTACCTCCTGCAGTTCTTCTCTGGCTAGTGTATTTTTCCTGTGGTATGGACACAGAGTTACAGATAGTATTCCAGATGTGAAATCCTGTTTTGTACACTGGTACATTGGTTTGTGGGGTATGTATGACCCTCCCCCCCTTTTTGCTGATCTTTGTGGCTGAAGAAGAAATGTGGACCAGCATGGTTTTTTCTGGTTTTTTTTTTTGGTTTTTTTTTGGGGGGGGGCCGGTTAAAGACTTTATTTGACAGAGACAGAGAGAGAGCACAAGCAGGCAGAAGGGCAGGCAGAAGAAGAGGGAGAAGCAGACTCCCTACTGAGCAAGGAGCCAGATTCAGGACTCCATCCCAGGACCCTGAGATCATGACCTGAGCCGAAGGCAGACAGACGGTTAACAGAATAAGCCACCCAGGCGCCCCTGGACCAGCATGTTTGAAGAACAAGAAGATTATCTCTGTTCTTCCTTTCCTGAACTTAGGTGATAGTCAATCCTTTAAGTTTGGTGGAGAGAGAACTAGACCAGCAAATCAGGAGACCTGGCTCACAGTCTGGAATGATCAATAATGAACTATGAAACCTTATAAGTTATTTAAATTGTATGGATTTCAATTTATTCATCTATTAAATGATGAATTTATATAATTGTGACATTGTAGCCTATCTGTCACTTTCTCTATATTCTTACTCCTCACAGGGACTCATAGTAGAATATTCCTATCTTGGCATTTTACTTACTAGAATTGGTGAGTGTCAACTACTAACATAAATATTTCACCTTAAATGCAAATGTACCTTAAATGTAACATGCACTTCAAACCTTAAATGTAACATGCACTTCTCTATCAATGTGTAAGGAATGTCTCCATTGTGCATTTTAAAGCCTATGCTCTTTATGTCCTAGCTCTAAGTTGGAACTGTATCCATCCCTTCTTTTTTTTTTTTTTTTAAAGATTTTATTTATTTATTTGAGACAGAGAGAATGAGAGACAGAGAGCATGAGAGGGAGGAGGGTCAGAGGGAGAACCAGACTCCCTGCCGAGCAGGGAGCCCGATGCGGGACTCGATCCCGGGACTCCAGGATCATGACCTGAGCCGAAGGCAGTCGCTTAACCAACTGAGCCACCCAGGCGCCCCTCCATCCCTTCTTTATACATTCTTTCATTAAATGCTGAGTTCCTATTATGTGCCAGTAAGACAGATATCATTCCTACTCCTACTGAGCTTACAATTCAGAAAGAAAAGAAAAACATCCTCGAATAAGCCATGACAAAAAATGTGATGCTAAGGAAAGTACTAAGGAAACGTACAGCAGAGACATCTAACCAGGTCCCAGAGCAACTTTAATTTGTGAAAATAATCTTTGGCTTCACTATTTGAAACTGGGAAAATTTAAATAAGTTATATCTGTAGTTCTACTTTAAGATAAAGTAATTTAACTAAGTAATAACATTTACAAATTCTCCTTTCCCTAGAAAAGTAGCTGTGGTTCAGCATCTCTGTATCAGTAATACCTTACAACCCAGGAGATTTCCCAAATGGCTTTATATTTCCTAACAGCTGGGAACTGCTTCCTTCCTTTCATATGGTAGGAGTAAACAATAAAGCATTTTCCCCAAGTGTTGTGCAAAAGTGGCCTGACACAGGTAAAATGAATCAAATCCAATATAACTTATCCATTGTTCACAGAAATGTTTCAGCTGTATTCTACATGGAATACCCCACAAACCAGTGTACTGCATTTGCTACAAAGGAACCTAATTGGCCAATACAGACACACATCATTTTGTGTATTTAAGAGAGTAAGGCTTCACTGTTGCTGTTATTGTTGAATACTTTTATTTTTTTATTTTTTATTTATTTTTTATTTTTTTAAAGATTTTATTTATTTATTTGAGAGAGAGAGAATGAGAGAGAGCACATGAGAGGGGGAGGGTCAGAGGGAGAAGCAGACTCCCTGCCGAGCAGGGAGCCCGATGCGGGACTCCATCCAGGGACTCCAGGATCATGACCTGAGCCGAAGGCAGTCGCTTAACCAACTGAGCCACCCAGGCGCCCGAATACTTTTATTTTTTTAAAGATTTTATTTATTTGAGATAGAGCGAGAGAGAGGAAGAGACTGCTGCAGGAGCAGGGGGAGGGGCAGAGGGAGAGGGAGAAGCAGGCTCCCCACTGAGCAGGAAGCCCGACACAAGCTCAATCCCAGGACCCTAGGATTGTGACCTGAACCAAAGGCTGATGCTTAACCGACTGAGCCATGTATGTATGTAAATCCATTTAATTTAAATAACTTTCATATGGTACTTAGTGAAGGTGCCCCTTAGCTAAGATCTTATTAGCCAAGTCCCCATAGTTAGGAGATTGCACTAAAAAGCTAAGTTTGCCCTAATACATATTTACCAATGAACCGATATAGTCACATAATATATTGTGAACGTGCAGTGAAATCAATATACATTTATATAATTTTAAATACTGAGCAGTATTCCATTGCATACATTTGTTATACTGTATTAAACAATCCTCTTTTTTAGCATTTAGATATTCTGCTTTTTAAAAATTTTTAAATTGAAGGCTGTGAGAACATCCTTAAAAATGCTTATTGGCCCATCCTCTGATTTTTTTCCTATTGTTGGATCAAAAAGCATGCACCCCTTTAAGGCCTTTGATACACTGATAAATGACTATTAAAGTTTAAACCCATTTAGGCTCGAAAGGCAGAGGCTCCTGATGCCAGAAAACATCAGGCAGCTGGAAGTTGGTGGAGTGAATACAACAGGTTAGACCCAAGGGTGGGCAGAATACTGGCAGAATCTATTATGCTTTAGGGAGAAACTGTATATAGATCATTTAATTTGGGATATTTGGGCATATTTTAGGTTGTCTGTGCAAGAGTAACCATAAAACCCACGATGAATGAAGGGCGCCTGGCTGGTTTAGTCAGTGCAGTGTGGGACTCTTTATCTCAGGGTTGTGAGTTTGAGCCCCATGTTGGATGTAGAGATTACTTAAAAATAAAACCTTCAGGGCGCCTGCGTGGCTCAGTTGGTTAAGCGACTGCCTTCGGCTCAGGTCATGATCCTGGAGTCCCGGGATCGAGTCCCACATCGGGCTCCCTGCTCAGCGGGGGGTCTGCTTCTCCCTCTGACCCTCTTCCCTCTCTTGCTATCTGTCTCTCATTCTCTCTCTCTCAAATAAATAAATAAAATCTTTAAAAAAAAAATAAAACCTTCAAACACACACACACAAAACCCCCATACTGAATGAAAGTCTCAGAAACAAAACTTAGTATGGCTAGAGGTGAAAGGTTCTCACAGAAAAACCAAATTATACGACAAAGAGTGTGGAAATCACTTAGAAAAACAATTTAACTGTTAAATTCCGGGCGCCTGGGTGGCTCAGTTGGTTAAGTAACTGCCTTCGGCTCAGGTCATGATCCTGGAGTCCCTGGATCGAGTCCCGCGTCAGGCTCCCTGTTCGGCGGGGAGTCTGCTTCTCCCTCTGACCCTACCTCCTCTCATGTGCTCTCTCTCATTCTCTCTCTCTCAAATAAATAAATAAAATCTTAAAAAAAAAGTAATTTAAATTCCATCCAATTTTTATGTATCTGTGACCTTTAGGCCAACTTGAAATATGCAATATGTAAGCCTTCCGGTAGATGAAGACAAAGAAAAAATATTTTTAAAATCTTACATACTTGTATATATGCATTTTTACGTACTTTTCTAACCTGAATTAGTAATATCCCAACATCATCTCAGTCTTTCTTTTCACCAGTTATTTTAGGTTTCACAAATGGTAAAAACTTTGTAAAATAAAATTTATATATATTTATCTATACCTATATAGAATAGGTAATATAGGCACAAGGTAAATTGAAAGAGTATACAGTAATAAAGTAAATCTTTACCATGGGTATTCCCAGTGTTACTACCCAAAAGCAGTCACTCTTACTGGTTTCTCACATATGCTTAAGATGGGCTATGCATAGGGGTGCCTGGGTGGCTCAGTTGGTTAAGCGTCTGCCTTCGGCTCAGGTCGTGATCTCAGGGTTCTGGGATGGAGCCCCACATCGGGCTCCCTGCTCAGTGGGGAGCCTGCTTCTCCCTCTCCCTCTGCTGCTGCTTCCCCTGATTATGCGCACGCTCTCTCTCTGTCAAATAAATAAAATCTTTATTAAAAAAAAGTAGCATATGCTACAAATCGTTCTGCATTTTGTTTTTATCATTGTATCTTGGAGAACATTCCGTATCAGTACAAAGGTATTTGCCTTGTTAAAATTTTTTTTAATTAAAGGCAAAAAACAAAATAGCTTCATAGCCTAAAGGAATTACTTTTGTGGAAGACTAATAGATAATCTGAGATAGGTTATCATAACAAGAAAAGACAAGGAAGATATCTATTCATTCATTCCTTTACTTACTCATTCAACATGTTTTGAATGTTCACCATGTATGAGGCACTTACTGAGTATCAAGAGCATAAAGATGAATTAGAAACCATTTCTACCTTCTAGGAGTCACAGACTATCAAGAAACAAACAATTAGGCAATCATAATACTGTGTGATGTGATATTATAGTATACCTTGGCAACACAAAGAATTAAGTAATCAACTCTATTTGTGCCAGGAACAAACGCTAAGCACTTCACATCCATTGTCTCTTAGGAGACTCACTGGAACCCCACTAAATGCCTGCAAGGGATCCTTAATAGTCAGGGTTTCATTACCTAGGTCCTCACAGTTAATAGATTGCACTAGGAAGCAAAAGTTTCCCTATCATATATTTACCAATGAACCAATCATTTATAAAAATGAATCATCACATATCCCTCCTCGTTTAACATATCTTTCTGCTCCATTAGTTTATTTGCAAATTCAGTCCAAAGTGTTTGCAAAGTGAAATTGCAAATCTCTTTTAAAAGATATAGGACTTTCATAAAGTCATGGAAAATAATAGTGGAGAACCTCTATAATTATAAGCAAAGCTACTGACAAATATAAGGATGTTGTAGAAGTACAGGAGTTAATAATAGGAAAAGAAAAAACCAACAGGGGGAGTGGTATAAACAGACATTTCACAAGAAAATTATTTGGATGGAAAAGGATTCAAAAGCAAAATATCTTTCTCTTTTATGTAAGCCTCATGGTAATCAAAAATCTATAAGCACATATACAAAAGTTAATGACAAAGGACTCTAAGCATACCACTACAGAAAATCATCAAATCACAAAGAGAACAAGAGAAGAAGGAATAAAGGACTCATGAAATAGCCAGAAAATAATGAACAAAATGACAATAATAAGTTCATACCTATCAATAATTACTTTAAATGTAAATGGACTAAATTCTCCAAGGAAAAGACATAAAGTATCTAAATGGATTAACAACAACAACAACAACTATATGCTACCTACAAGAGACTCAGCTAAGCTTTAAGAATACATGTGGACTGGGGCACCTGAGTAGCTCAATCGATTAAGCATCGTCTTCAGCTCAGGTCATGATCCTGGAGTCCAGGGATCCAGCCCCATGTCGGGCTCCCTGCTCAGCAGGGAGTCTGCTTCTCCTTCTCCCTCTGCCCCTCCCCCACTCATGCTCTCTCGCCCTAGTTCTCTCTCTCTCAAATAAATAAATAAAATCTTAAAAAAATACATGTGGACTGAAAGGATAGAAAAAGGTATTCCTTGCAAATGGAAATCAAAAGAAAGTAGGAGTAGCTATACTTAAAATCAGATAAAATAGACTTTAAGACAGACTGTAATAAGAAACAAAAAAAGGTCATTATATAATGTACCCAAAAGAGGGTCAACATTTGTAAATATTTATGCACCCAGCATAGAAGCATCTAAATATATACAGCAAATATTAACAGACCTGAAGGGAGAAACAGCAACATAGTAATAGTAGGGGACTTCAATAACCTACTTTCAACAATGGGTAGATAATAGGGACAGAAAATCCATAAGGAAGTGTTGCACTTAAACGATATGTTACACCAAGTAGAATTAAGACATTTAGAACACATTATATCCAAAAGCAGCAGAATGCACATTCTTCTTAAGTGCACATGGAATATTGTCTAGGAGAGATCATGTTAGGCCATGAAATAAGCCTTAATAAATTTAAGGAGATTAATATCATGTCTAGCATCTTTTCTGACCTCAGTGTATGAAACTAGCAATCAATTACAAGAAGAAAACTGGAAAATTCACACATACGCGGAGATTAAACAACATACTACTAAAGAACCAATGGTCAAAGAAAAAAATTAAAGAAAAATTTTAAAATAACTTTAATACAGGACACCTGGGTGGCTCAGTCGGTTAAATGGCTGCCTTCGGCTTGGGTCATGATCCCAGGGTCCTGGGATTGAGTCCCGCGTCTGGCTCCTTGCTCAGTGGGGAGACTGCTTTTCCCTCTGCCTGCCTCTTCCCCTCCTTGTGCTCCCTCTCTCTCCGACAAATAAATTCTTTAAAAAAAGGTATCCAAGGGGCGCCTGGGTGGCTCAGTCGTTAAGTGTCTGCCTTTGGCTCAGGTCATGATCCCAGGGTCCTGGGATCGAGCCCTGAATCGGGCTCCCTGCTCAGCGGGAAGCCTGCTTCTCCCTCTCCCACTCCCTCTGCTTGTGTTCCCTCCTGTTCTGTCTGTAATAAATAAATAAAATCTTAAAAAAAAAAAAAAAGTATCCACTAAACAGGCCCTGTGCCAGATATATAGGTCAATTGGAGACTGAGCTCCTAAAAAGGACTGAAGCTGGGGAAATGAAGCTATGGGCAGTCAACAGAATTACTTATGCTATTTATGTTTCTCTGTGAATGAAATCAACGTCTTTTTGGCAGCAAAGTGAACCACTAAGGTGAAGGGTAAGAGTCTAAATAGTGAGTAAAAGTGAATTATTGGCCAATGATAGAGGAATACTGAGTAAGCACGACAGTTGTGTATTTGTAATGGGGAAAGTCACCTCAGATTTTAGGCTTCTATTAAGATGGGCCAGATTTGCACATGGGAAAAGGAATGCGGATCTGTTTTGGTATTTTTTTTCAAATGCCCCTTCTAACTAATATTACAGAAGTTTATTGCCAAGACTGAAGTTTTTATATTTTCCTCTCTTAAAAGGCTGCCCTTCCAGCCACTCTGTGTCAGGTTTGTCCCCATACAGGTTAAAATCCAGAGACAGATTTGCCAAGACGTTAATGAAATTAAGTTTCTGGAATCCTCACTTGCACTAGGCCCTTTCAAAGAAGTATTCACTTTTGTATCTAATTTTGATCCTATTTTGATTTTGCCATACCACTTTTCTTAAAGGGAGTCCCTAGAATTGTATAAGCTTTGGGTCACATAAAACTTAGAAATACTTCTGGTAGAAACCTTAGAATTATTTAAGTATTCTTATTTACTTCATCTTTTTTTTTTTTTTTTTTGGAGATTTGAGAGAGCGAGCAAGCGAGTGAGCACACACAGGGAGAAGGTGAGGGAGAAGTAGACTTCCCGCCAAGCAGGGAGCCCGACACAGGGCTCAATCCCAGGACCCAAGACCATGACCTGAGCCAAAGGTAGACGCTTAACTGACTGAGCCACCCAGGTGCCCCTACTTCATCTTATTTAATTCTAAGAATTACTATTTCATCCTACAAAAAGTTCTTAGTTTAGCTCTTTCCCAGTTTCTGCTGATACTTTAGTTCAAGTCTCCCTTTACTTGAAAACTGCATCATGGTGATGGCCTGATAGTTGGTTACTCTGACTGCAATCTCTCTCAAAAATGTATCTATCCTGGGGCGCCTGGGTGGCTCAAGCGTTAAGCGTCTGCCTCCAGCTCAGGTCATGATCCCAGGCTTCTGGGATAGAGCCTCGCATCGGGCTCCTGCTCAGCGGGGAGCTGGCTTCTCCCTCTCCCACTCCCCCTGCTTGTGTTCCCTCTCTGTGTCTCTGTCAAATAAATAAATAAAATCTTAAAAAAAAAATGTATCTATCCTATGTAAAGCTGCCAGACTAAATTTTTTTTTTCACAGAAACACTGCTTATTTTGCAAAATTCCCATCCAAGCTCAAGATATTTGGGTGACTTTCCACTGTCACTTATCTTCTAAAATTGAGATGCTTAAATGCCCAGGCATAAGTGGCAATCAATCAGAGGGTATCTGAAGCTGCAAAAGAAATGTGACATATTTTCCTAGAGTATCATTTTTACTTGATAGTAAGTTATTAAAAAAAAATTTTTTTTTTGAGAGAGAGCGAGAGAATGGGGGGGAAGGGCAGAGGGAGACGGAGAGAAAGAATCTTAAGCCCCAAGGTGGGGGTCTCAATTTCATGACTCTGAGATCATGACCTGAGCCAAAATCAAGAGTTGGATGCTTAAGTGACTGGGCCACTCAGGTGCCCCCATGGTAAGTAATTTAAAAGATTACTCCCCACCTCTCTACTTTCTTCTTCTTACTTAGAACAAACAGATACAGAGTTGAACACAGGAAGAATTTTTTTATTTTAGCTCAGATGCAGAGAATTAGATTCATCATTATTCTTGGTTCATGACACATTCGCATCATTGGTGTGTTCAAGGCCCTCAAGCATTCAGTCTTTCATTTAAAGTAACAAATATCCATGAAATCACCACCAACTTGAAAACTAAGACAGGAATTTACATTTACATCCATCTTTGATCCTCCATTGCATCACTTATTATTATGACCGTTATAGAAAGTCTACCACATCCTGTAATTCTTAAGCACTTACTCTTTCCACTCAATATTATATTGTTAGGATTAATGCACATTGTGGCATATAACTGTAATACATTCATTTGTAGTGCTGTTTAAATACGCTCCAATTTATTTATTATATAATTTATTCCTCTATGTGTAGATAGGCATTGAGTTGTTTTCAGATCTTGGTATTAAAAAGAGTGCTCATATGGGGCGCCTGGGTGGCGCAGTTGGCTAAGCGGCAGATTCTTGGTTTCGGTTCAGGTCATGATCTCAGGGTGGTGAGATCAAGCCCCTTGCTGGGCTCCACCTTCTGTGCAGAATCTGCTTGGATCTCTCTCCCTCTCCCTCTGCCCCTCCCCTCCATTCTCTCTCTCTCATAAAATAAATCTTTAAAAAAAATAAGATTATGGTAACATACATATAACGTCAAGTTTGCCATTTAACCAGGTCTGGAGGTGCAATTCAGTGGTATTAAGTACATTCACTTTCTTGTGCAACAATCACCTTCCTCCATCCATCTCCAGAACTTTTTCATCTTCCCGAACTGAAACTCCATGCCTATTAAACAATAACTCTCCATTCTTCCCTCTTCCCAGTCCTTAGCTCCATGACCCATGAGATCATGACCTTAGCCAAAACCAGGAGTCAGACACTCTACCACCGGAGCCATCCAGGTGCCCCTATCATTTGGTAATTGTTTAATATTTTGAGTAAACACCATACTTTTTCCTAGTGGTTGCACCATTTTACATTTCCCCCAGCAATGCTCAAATGTTCTAATTTCTCCATATCTTTGTCAACACATTATTTTGTTGTTTTGAACAACTGCCTTTCTACTGGGTGTGACGTGGTATCTCATAGTTTTTATTTGAATTTCCCTAATGATTAGTGATGTTGAGCATTCCTTCATGTGCTTATTGGCCATCTGTAGATCTTCCTTGAAGAAACATCTATTAAGTCCTTTGCCCATTTTTGAGTTGTTTTGCTGCTGTTGAGTTGTAGTTTTTCATATATTCTGGATTTTAATCTCTTACCAATATATGATTTGTGAACATTTCCTCCAATCTCATAAATTGCCTCTTCACTCTGTTGATTGTATCCTTTTGTGCACAAGTTTTAGATTTTGATAAAGTCCAACTTATTATTTTTTGCTGTTGCCTATGCTTTCGGTGTCATACACAATAAATCACTGCCAAATCCAATCTCATTAAGCTTTTCCCCTGTGATTTCTTCTGAGTTTTATAGTTTTATTTCTTAAAGTTTCTGATCCATTTTGAGTTCATTTTTGTATATGGTATAAGGGTCTAACTTCATTCTTTTGCATGTGGATATCCAGTTTTCTGAATACCACTTCCTGAAAAAACTGTCCTTTAGCCATTGAATGGTCTTGGCACCCTTGTTGAAAAACATTTGACCATATATGCAAGTGTTTATTTGGGGGGTTCTCTATTCTATTTCACTGGTTTATGTATCTGTCTTTATGCCAGTACCACACTTTTTTGATTATTGAGGCTTGAAAGTAAGTTTTGAAATGAGGAAGTATGAGACTTCCAACTTTATTCTTCCTTTTCAAGATTGCTTTGGCTACTCAGGATCCTTGGAGGTTCCATAGGAATTTTAGGATGGATCTTTCTATTTCTGCAAAAAATGCTGGAATTTTGACAGGGATTGCACTGAATATGCAGACTGCTTAGGGTAGTATTGACATCTTAAAAATACAGCATTTCAATCCATGAACACAAAATGTCTTTATTTGTGTCTTCTCTAATTTCTTTCATCAGTATTTTATAATTCTGAGTTACAAATCTTTTCCCTCCTTGGTTAAACTTATTTATAGGTATTTTGTTTTTGATGCTACTGCAAATGGAATTGTTTTCTTAATTTCCTTTTTGGATTGTTCACGGTTATGGAAACACAACTGATTTTTGTCAGTGGGTTTTTGTATTCTGCTACTCTGCTCAATTTGTTTACTAGTTCTTTTTTTTTTTTTTTAAGATTTTTATTTATTGAGACACAGAGAGTGAGAGAGAAAGCATGAGCAGGGAGAGAGGCAGAGGGAGAGGGAGAAGCAGGCTCCTCACTGAGCCAGGAGCCCTATGTGGGGCTCGATCCCAGGACCCTGGGATCATGACCTGAGCTGAAGGCAGACGCTTAACCATCTGAGCCACCCAGGCGCCCCTGTTTACTAGTTTTTTTTTTTTTTTTAAAGATTTATTTTAGAGAGAGAGAGAGAGCGTACACAAGCAGAGATAGGGGCAGAGGGAGAGAGAATCCCAAGTAGACTCTGCAGAGCCCAACGCAGGGCTTGATCCCATGACCCTGAGATCAGGATCTGAGCCTAAACCAAGAGTCGAATGCTCAATCAATTGAGCCACACAGAAGCCCCTGTTTACTAGTTCTAACAGTTGGTTTTTTATGTGGAATCTTTAGGGTTTTCTACATATAAGATGTCATCTGCAAACAAAGATTAATTTTAATTTTTCCTTTCCAATTCGATGGCTCATCTTTTTGCCAACTGAAAGGAGTAGTCCTGAATTAGAGTTCCCTGGTCATTAGAAACTTTAATACCAATCCCTTAATGCAAAATTCACATATACTGTTAAAAGTCCCAATCTTCAGGCTCTATCTCCAGATCTTAGGCTCTCATTCTCTCCCTTCTGCTCCTAAGGAGTACTGCAGCAAAAAATTTTTGAACACTAACTGGTTACAGCATCAAGCTTAAGACCCATCAGTCTCTCAAATATACAACATAAATCTTAACATTTATTGGTTTATAAACTCCCTTGAGAATTTGATAAAAACTATGAATCTTTGATTCAGGAAAAAAATGCACAAAGTTCTGTCTACAGTTTCAGATTTATGGCTCTCCTGAAGTTCAACCATGTACCTCTTACAGATAAAATACAGTCACTTTACCTAGTCAATTCTATTTCTACTAAACATACAGCCTCTTCACACATATTGGTTGTTTCAACTACACACAAACTATGATGTCCTCTCTCTCATTCCCAATTCAATGCTTTTGATCACCACTTCTCCCACATCCTAATTTCACTTTTTCCTCAAAGTCCAACTAAAATTCCCCATTCTTCCAAGATATTTGTCCAACCTATTGTCCTCTCTCCCAACTGTATCATTCATTCATTATATATTGGGAAGCTTCTCTGTGCCAGGCCATGTTCCAAAAGCTGGGGATGCAGAAATAAACAAGACCCAGTCTCTGTCCTCAAACAGTGCTGCTTACCCAAAAGACAAATTAAGCACATACTTGGGACCCACACTCACAGAGTGAAAATTATTTGAATAAATAAAATATTCCAAAAGATAATAAACTCACATTTACTTTAGCATTTGTTTTAATTTAAAGTGTATTTTGGGGAGGGTCCTCATAATCTTTTCAGTGTTCGTTTCTCAAAGTTTTTATCTAGTCCTGCCAGCCTAGTGGGGAAAAAAAAATCTTTGTATTTGAGAAAGATCACTATTGGCTACATAAAAGAATGGCTTAGAGGGGACAGTTGGGTGTGTAACTGGAGACCAACCAGGTAGAAGGCTGTAATGCAAAGGAAGACAATGGTAACCTGAGTTAAACTGTAGGAGTTGAAAGATGTGGGGGAAAAAAAGAGAAATGAGGCAGGGAGAATTTATCACATTTGGTGATTAGATATTCCTGTTTTCTGGGTTGAAAGACTGGGTACATGATGGTGCTACTCTTTAGGAGAATAAGGGAAGAAGGGAAGATTGGAGTTTGGGTAGAAGAACTGGAAAGGTTTAGTTTCAGATCTCCAAATGTAAATGCCCACTTGGCTTTCAGGTATCAGGTCTGAAAATCAGGGAAGAAACTTAGGCTACAGATACTATTTTACAGATCAGAAGCAGACAGATGGTAACTGAAGCTTTTAAAGAGAGTAAGAATCCAGGGAAAATGGATAGAATGAAAAAAACTGTTCAATGATTATGAGGTAGGTGGTTTAATAGAACCAATAATAATAACAGTTAACACTTAATGTGCCCTCTCTATGAGCCTGGTACTGTTCTAAACACTTTACTCACATAATCTTAAAAAAAAAAAAAAAAAAAAACCCTTTGGGGGCACCTGGATAGCTCAGTAGGTTGGGCATCCGACTCATGATTTCGGCTCGGGTCATGATCTAGAGGTTATGGGATCAAACCCCGCATCCAGCTCTGTGTTTAGTGTGGAGGTTGCTTGGGATTCTCTCTCTCTCCTCTCCCTCTGCCCCTCCTCCCACTTGCACTCTCTGAAATAAATAAAATAAAATCCTTTGGACTTAGGCACTATTATCATTATGCCATTGTATATTCAAGGAAACCAAGGCACAATGCAGTGAAAGATTTGCTTAAAATTACACATCTAGTGAAGTGGTGAAGCCAAGATTTGAAGACAGGTAGTCTGACTTCAGAACTTTGCTCTCATTCTATATAAACCTCAAAGCAGTTCTGAAAGGTAGGCATTTTTATCTCTACAAATTTAAAGTGAGGCTCAGAGAAGTTGCTCTTACCCGTTCATATCTCAGTTATAAGCAGGGATTTAATTTTTTTTTGAAGATTTTTATTTATTTGACAGTGAGAGAGACACAGCAAGAGAGGGAACACAAGCAGGGGGAGTGGGAGAGGGAGAAGCAGGCTTCCCGCTGAGCAGGGAGCCCAACATGGGGCTTGATCCCAGGACCCCGGGATCATGACCTGAGCCGAAGGCAGACACTTGAAGACTGAGCCACCCAGGTACCCCATGGGATTTAATTTCTCTCATAATCTGTTATGATGCCTAGCCTAATATTAAGTATTTGTTTATAAACAGTATTGTTACTAATACTTCTAATAAGCACACTGAAGGGTTAGCTCCCATTTACCTTCCACAAGTTCCTTGAGGGTGTACCACAACATAAAGTATAAACTAAGGCAAGGGGGAGATACGGGTACATGAAATAGTGAACCCTACCCAGAGAACAGCAAAAGGAAGTCCCAGGACAAAACCCTTATAATAGGCATAGAGATTGGAGCAGGACGATAAAGTCTGAAATGGTGGTCCTCATGGGGAAAACTTTTGAAATCTAAAAATTAATACAAATGGGGCACCTGGGTGGTTCAGTTGGTTAAGCGACTGCCTTTGGCTCAGGTCATGATCTTGGAGTCCTGGGATCGAGTCCCACATCCGGCTCCCTGCTCCGTGGGGAGTCTGCTTCTCCCTCTGACCCTATCCCCTCTCGTGCACTCTCTCTCTCAAACAAATAAATGAAATCTTAAATTAATACAACTGAAAGCTTAGAAAACTTGGAAATATGATAAAGGAATCTGGTAGAATGTAGAAAATACGTTATTTTAACTTGCCTCTAGCACTGTTCTTCAATGAGGGGATTAGGGTCACTATATTGTTGCCCAAGGGAAGGAAATGTTATCCTAGCAGCCCACAGTTCTGTAGTAAACTTTTACATAAAAATAATTGAAATTCCTCTTATTACTGTATTTTGTTGATTGTGAGACTTTTCCCCCCACATTTTAACACTTCTGAATGGGATGCATCTTACAATCAATGGTGTGTCATGGGTTAACTAGTTGTTTATTTTCTTTCTTAGTCATATATAAAATAATGTTTCATCTTACAATCAATAGCATGTTGGATTTGATCAACTGTGTCAGGCACAGCTTTAAATACTGTATAATATACTCTTTCTCATTTAATCTTTGTAAGTTTTATGCAGCTGTGTTATTATTACCATATTTGCAAATAAGGAAACTCAGGCTCAAGGACTAAAGATGCTTAAGGACAGGTGTCAATTAAGTGACAAAGCTAGACTTGAAAATCAGGTCTGATTTCAAAGGTCATGCTCTTCTTGACAGATGGCAGCTACAATCGTGGTGAGTACAGTGTAACAGAGTTGTGGAATCACTACTTTGTACACCTGAAACTAATGTAACATTGTGTTGTCAACTGTATTTCAATTAAAAAAAAAAAGTCATGCCCCTTTTGTGCTTCAGTATTTACCATGAGCGATACAGAGTTGAATAAAAACGTATCCTAACTTTTAGTCATACTATGATCTAGCTCAAATGTGAAGCCTTCCCCAACTCCTCCAAGAAGAACCAATTTTGCCCTCATCTCTGCTCCCATAACATTTAACGAATACCTTGATTATACCTTATTATAATGTTTAACATCCAAGGAGAACCTTGGAAGTCAGGTACAATATTTTAGTCACCCTCTCTGACCCTGCAGTGCCTATCACTGTTCTCGACACATAGTAGAAATTCATTGTTAAAAGGAAGACAGGCTCTCTGCTGCTAAGTCTTAAAGAGACAGGAAATGCACATAACGCTAAAAAAGACCAAAAGTAGAACTCTAAGTACAGTGGAGTTTAAGAAAAAAGAACCAATGATAGAAAGTACAAGTCAAGGGGAGACAGTTCCGCCAGCTTCCAGATTTTCATAAACACAAATACACTCGTAGAAACAGAATCAGCTTGAAAAAGGTGAAAACTTCTGCACAGGCTGAAACCAAGCTTCTAAGACATTTCCTTTAACCTATACAGCATTTAAAAACTTGAGTTACCAGCATTTATAAATTGACTTTCACATAAAATCAGGACTTCTGGGTTTTCCTGGAAAACGGGAAGATAACGAAAACTGGGTGCTCCTTCTCCCAAGGAAACTGGCTGGATCTGAG
This sequence comes from Neomonachus schauinslandi, assembly GCF_002201575.2. NCBI lineage: Eukaryota > Metazoa > Chordata > Mammalia > Carnivora > Phocidae > Neomonachus > Neomonachus schauinslandi. The sequence goes on along the minus strand of NC_058408.1, from coordinate 9,192,612 downwards.
TACCAATTGCTCCTTTCGGATAAAATTATCACTCCCTTATTTATGCTAGTACCTCCCACCGTTTCCTTCTGCCCAGCCCGCATAAGATCATTTATATGCAACCAGCCGAGGCATTTGGGTTTATGACCCCTTCTCCAGACACATCACTCACTGCTCTATTACACACCACGTATTCTTCAGCACCGGCGTCTTCGCCTACAAAGGCCCCCCGCAAAGCACTCCTACTCTTCTAAGCATTACTTCGATTCCTTTCACAGCTTTCTCTGACCACCCCCTCAACTGGGTCACCGCAGCACTCTGGCCATACCTCTATTAAAACCCTAATCACACCGGATGTACAAGTTTCTCTCCTTCGCTAGGACAGGAGTTCCTTGAAGCCAGCAGCCACGACTAACTGATTTTCGCGTACCCAGTTCCAAACCCGTGGCCTTGCATCTAACGCAGGCATTCAGTAAACTACCTAAAGTCTCAGAGGTGGGGCTGAGGCAGAAGCGCAGACGAGTGCACCCAAGTAGATTCCGGCCGAGAGGTGAGCGCCCATCACCCCAGCGAGAAAGAGCCACCGCGCGAAGTCCCGTAGTCGCACTTCCGTCGCGAAAACTCAAGTCCCAGCTCTCGCGAGATTCGGTTTGAGTGCCAGCCCCCGAGCCGGCGTGGTTCCCGCTAGATTCGCGCGGCCACGCAACTCTCCGGAAGTAGCCCTTCCGGCGCTGTGCCCCGGAAGCGGAAGTGTGACTGTGGTCTGTCAGAGAGTGTTACTCGGTGGTCCAGAAATCCAGGGAAGTCGTTGTCGTTTAATTTTTGCAGGCTCTCGAGCGCTTCCCCCCTGGCGGGTGGGAGTGCAGAGAGGAAAGTGCAAGATGAGCACCATGTTCGCGGACACACTGCTCATCGTTTTTATCTCCGTGTGCACGGCTCTTCTTGCCGAGGGTGAGAGGGGCTGCTTCTCTGACGTTTGATCAGCCCCCATGGGAAGGATCCTAGGCCTGGGGACCCTCGCGCCACCAAGGGAGTGGTCGCGAGCCTTGCTTGCTTGGGGTTGGGATGGTGGGGATGCTCATCTACTCCAGGGAATCGGGGCCAATCGGGAACAGGAGCGGGAGGGGTAGCGTGGAGTCCGGCTTAGGGTCGATTTCACTTGCGTATTTGTGGAGACACCTTCATACCATGTGTCCGTTATTTTGGTTGAAGAGTCAGATGTCTTAACATTTGAAAAAAGTTAACTGGTGGTAAATATAAAGCAAAAAGTTGAAATCCCTCCTCACCCAACAGTGACCACCAGTAAGTTTGCTGTGACCATTACAAACATTTTTTTCTGTTAGCATGTTGCTTTTAATGTTTCAGGTATAACCTGGGTCCTGGTTTACAGGACAGACAAGTACAAGAGACTGAAAGCGGAGGTGGAGAAACAGAGTAAAAAACGTGAGTATGGCAACATCCTTTAGATACAGTTTCAACAGGTCAAGTTCATTGAATGCATGTTCACAGTAAATATTTTACGAGCACCAACTGATAAAAAAACTTTATAGGAATACAAAGATGAGTCCGATTTGAATTGAAGGCTATGTAGAGGTATATGCAGTATTAGATATTTTTATGCAAAATGTATAATACAAATGGCAATAGAGCAAGGGACATGAGAAGTACGAGTTATGTGCTGTGGTGGTTCTAAAGAAGAGATCCTATTCAGTTGTGAGGAGCCATGGAAGCCTTTGTGATGGAGATGGCTGGTCGTCCTTCTTGGATAGTTAGAATTTGGACAGAGAATGAGCTGGAGGTAGGAATTCCAGGCGAAGAAAATCAGATATGTGCAAAAATATGGAAATTGTGGTGAGAAGATGTGTTTGGAGAACAACAGGTCATTATGATTAGTATCCAGGTGAGCGGTGTCTTCAGGGATAAGGCAAATTTCAGTTGTGTGAGGCGGTTGAAGGACAGTTTGAGTAAAAGGTTAAGAACAAGTACAGTTTGTGGTCTTTGAATAAAGCAGGAACTCCACAGGACACAGCTGAGGGGACTGCTAGAGGTATAATGTGAATGGTTCTTTATAGGCTTGATGTAGCTTTCAGTGTTCTTTTCTGCCTTATAAAGATTAAGTATAACTTTTGTATCTTAAAATTCCTCTGACTTTCTGTATTCTGTGACATCTTTATGTCTTCATAAGGGTTTAAAGTTTTCTTCCTTATAATATCTCACTTGATCCACATAGCAACCATTTGTGATCAGTTGTATAGATATTATTCTTTCCTTATAGAAAAGGAAAGTGAGGTTCAGAGAGGTTAAATAACATACTAATATCATAGAGCAAACAAAGAATTAGAAACCAAACTCGGGCTTTTGAAATTATAGTTTACTGGTCCTTGACGTATTCAGTGTGGATAATGCACCTCAACATATTAAAAACCAAGCTCATTATCTTTACCTTCACAAACGTGATCCTCCTCCGGTATTTCTCTACGTGACGAATGGTACCTCCATGCTTCTGATAGTGCAAGCCAGAAACCTTGATACACTTTCTTCACTTCGTTTTCAGGACATCACACTCTCTTGGTTTTGCTCTTACCTTGCAGGTCTTTTTTTTTTTTTTTTATTTTTAAGAGAGGTAGGGGAATTGGGAAAGGCAGAGGGAATGTGAGAGAGAATCTTAAGCAGGCTCCATGCCCAGCACAGGGCCTGAAGTGGGGCTTGATCCCAAGACTCTGACCTGAGCTGAGATCAAGAGTCAAACTCTTAACCGACTGAGCCATCCAGACGCCCCTTGCTGGTCATTTTTTTGCAGTTTCCTTGTTGGTTCCTCTTTTCAACCTCTTGTTTTTGGGCACCCCAGTTTGTTTTTAGTCCCCTACACTCACTCCCTTGGTGAATTTAATCATGTGCTCTATTTGTCAGTGGCTCCCAAATTTATATCCCTAGCCCTCTCTCCTTAATGCAAGATCCATATATCCTTGTAATAACATTTATATGGTGAGCGATGGCATCTACACTTGTGGTGAGCATAGCATAATGTGGAGAGAAGTTGGATCACTATGTTGTACACCTGAAATTAACATTGTGTGTCAACTATGCTCAAATAAGGATTTACATATTAATTTGTCAATTATACTGTAATGTCGAATATACATTTCAAACCCAACATGTCCACATTGAATACTTTTTCCTCCCTTAAGGCTGTTGCATTTGTAGCTTTCAGGATCTTGGTCAGTGGCAGGTCTATCCCTCTACTTGCTCAGGCCATAATCCTTGTGCAGTTATCTTTAACCCTTCTCTCACACCCCACATCTAATACTTTTGGGCTGCCTTCAGACATATCCAGAGTCTGACCACTTTCCATCACCTCCATTGATAACTACCTTCATCCTTTGCATGAATTATTGCAGCAGCCTCCAACAAGTGTTCCTGTTTCCCTATAGTCTGCTCCCAAGATAACAGCTAGAATAATCCTTTTTTTTTTAAAGTAGGCTCCACATCCAGTGTGGAGCCCAATGCAGGGCTTGAACTCAGGACCCTGAGATCAAGACCTGAGCTGAGATCCAGAGTCAGATGCTGAACTGACTGAGCCACCCACATACCCCCAGAATAATCCTTTTTAAAGCTATTAGAGCATGTCCCATCCCTGTTCATAACCCTGTGATGGTGTCCCATTTTCACTCAGGAACAGCCAGAGTCCTTACAGTGGCCTGTGGAGCTTCCCCTGTTACTGCTCTGATATTCTTCTCTCACACACTCTGCTTCAACCACACTGACCTTGCTGTTCCTCTCTGTACATCAGCCACACTCCTGTCTCAGGAGCTTTCTACTGGCTGTTCCCTCTGCCTAGCATGTTCTTCTCTATGATATCAGCTTAGTTAGCCCCATATCGTCTTCAAATCTTTGTTCAAGGTTTACTTCTGTGAGTCTTGACCACCCTCTTTAAGACTGCAGCCTGCTCATCTCTTCTACCTCTGCTGCTCCTCATCTCCCATACCCTGCTCCATCTTTTTTTTTTTTTTTTAAAGATTTTATTTATTTATTTGACAGAGAGAGACACAGCAAGAGAGGGAGCACAAGCAGGGGGAGTGGGAGAGGGAGAAGCAGGCTTCCCGCTGAGAAGGAAGCCCGATGTGGGGCTTGATCCCAGGACCCCGGGATCGTGACCTGAGCTGAAGGCAGGCGCTTAACGACTGAGCCACCCAGGGGCCCCTACCCTGCTCCATCTTTCCCCCCATGGCTCTTGTCACTTTCTAATGTATTATATGATCTATTTATGTATTGTGTTACTGTTTATTGTTTATCTCCACCTGCTAAAATGAAAGCTTCACTAGGAAAGCGTTTTTGTTGTTGTTCTTTTTTTTTTTTTTTAAGATTTTTTATTTATTTATTTGAGAGAGAGAGAGCACATGAGAGGGGGGAGGGTCAGGAGGGTCAGAGGGAGAAGCAGACTCCCTGCCGAGCAGGGAGCCCGATGCGGGACTCGATCCAGGGACTCCAGGATCATGACCTGAGCCGAAGGCAGTCGCTTAACCAACTGAGCCACCCAGGCGCCCTGTTGTTGTTCTGATATATCCTGTGCACCTAGAACAGTGGCACATAGTAAATGTTCAATAAATATTTGCTGATTTGAATACTTTCTTCTCTCACCCTGTATGTGCAGTCCACCATCAAGCCCTGTTACTGTTCTCCTCCAGGAAAGTTTGCGATCTCTCCACATCTCTCCAGTTCTGCCGCCACCACGTAGTCTAAACGTCTGTCATGTTTCCTGTGATCTGCAGTAGCCTCCTCATTGGTCTCCCTGCAGCCACTCAGATTTATTCTCTACAGTACATCCAAAGTAATTTTTTTTTTTTTTTTAAGACACAAATCTTATGTTACTTCCTCTTCTCAAAATACTTTGTTTTTCCCCATTGCTTTTCGGATAAAGATGGGGCTTGCAAGGTCCAGCATGGTCTGGTGCCTCTTCCCTTCCCCTGCAACTACATCCTGTATCAGGTTATCCCTTGCTGTCTATTCTCTAGCCACTCGGGCCCTTTTTCCATCCTCTGGACTAGTCTTTTTCCTACTATGGGCCCAGGCCTTATCTGCTCTTCCCTCTAACTGGAATAACTTTCCTTTCTCTTTTTGTCTAGTAAACTCCTACTCATTCTGTCTAGTAAACTCCTACTCATTCTTTAGCTCTCAAAACCTTATTTAGTCTTTCAGAAAGGTCAGATCTTCCTATTATGGGCTCTACTTTATCCATAGACGTCTCCTTAAGAACAGATTTATCTAGCCTCAGTCCAGTCCCCTAGAAGACCAGGTTAATGTTCACAGTACCATCTTATGTTTCTGTTCTCTAGCCTTCTTGTTTTTTATGCAGTTATGGTTAAGTGCTAAGTAGTTATGTTATGGTCCTTCTGGGAAGGGAAAGAAAAATTTTTGTTTCTTTGGTTAATAGTAATGATAAAGAGTAAAACATTCAATGTTTTCTGTCGATTTTGTCTTTTAAAATGTTATTCCGTAACATCTTGTAGAATTTGATTTAATTTCCTTTTATGATCTCATACTAGTAGGTTCACTCTAAATGTCTTTCTCCCCCATAGGTATATGTCATGTTTTATCTTTTTATTTGCATAAAAGAGTACTGGTACTTAGACACCAGTGCATATATTGAAACTACAAACACACACACATTTTATTTTAGTCACCACTTTACTGTTTCACTTGCAATATTGGAGTCAAATCGAAGTTTACATCTCTTTGTTAAAGTAGTAATACCAATTTTAGAATTCAGGTAGCATAATTAATGTACTAAGAGAAAAAGTCTTACCTGCCAATTCTCTTTGATGCAACTTTTAGAAATAATACATGTACTGTACTGTTTGCTAGTAAAGGAAGTATGCTAAGATATTATACAGAACAAAGAATGTAAATAAACTAAGTAAAGGTAATTTTTGACATACCTATTCTTAGTCCATTAATAGGTGGACTATGATAGGTATATAGATGAAAGATAGTAAATATAAAATATAAATATATTACATTATTTCTCTTTACAAGGTTATTTTTACTCTATCATCATAGTAATTGAAATGCATTCAAAGAAGTTGGTCTTAGCTTCTTCTGTCTGTTTGTTTTTAAGTAATCTCTATGCCCAATGTGGGGCTCAAACTCACAACCCCGAGATCAAGAGTTGCATGCTCCGCTGACTGAGCCAGCCAGGTGCCCTGGGTTTAGCTTTTTTGATTTTCTTGATCTCCCTACCCTACGCATATGTCTGTCTTGCCAGTTTTCTGTGTTATAATTGTTATTCAGTTATCTGCCCTCACTAGATTACTCTTTAGAGGGCAAGAATCATGGTTATCTTTTTATCTACCTAGAACAATGCCAATTACTTAGGCACCAATAGGTGAATAAATGAATTCCTACCTTCTATAGTGAATATGAGAGTGGAACTATAATTAACCTTAGTTATCTGAGAGAGCAGAATTTGAAAATTGTGCTTAGACTCAACCTACGGCAGTCACCCTCAGCTGATGGTCTGAAAGCCATCTTAGTTTTTATTATGTTTCAGTAGTTACTATTATTGTGTCCTTATGCAATCCTTTACGGGTGTTTGAGTGACGATGCTTCCAGTGTTGTTGTCTTAGTCTTAGATTGTTGTGTCTGCCTTCTGTCAGCAGCTGTGGGAGCAGATTGGTTGACTTGCTCAGGACCATAATGAAAGGCAGTGTGTAACTTTCTTGTGAGCTTCTTTCATTGGTTCAGCTGTGATAAAGCATCCTTCATTTCTTTAGTATAATGCATAATTAATTTTTACTGTTACTGTGTTGTTTACAGTGGAAAAGAAGAAGGAAACAATAACAGAGTCAGCTGGTCGACAACAAAAAAAGAAAATAGGTAAGATGAATTATTTCGTATACACAAAATTTAGAAAAATAAATTTTGGAAATTTGGAAAATTTAGAATTGGAAAAAATAAATTCTTAGGTGATGAAAATTAATAAAGTTGTTAACAGTGGTAACTCATGTTTGTATAATTTTGTGGTTTACAGAGCACTTGCATACATTATCTTACTTGATTCTCTCTTGTCCATTTTGTAGGGTACATTCAAGCAGTTGCTGCTGTTTGCTCTTAGCTTTTGAAATTTTAGTTTTAATAAAATAATGCTGACAGTTGTGGCTTTTGAATTTGGCTGAGGATTCTTGGCACAGTTTGTAAAAGTGTATTTTTTTTTCATATCTGAGATGATTATTTCCAGTTAAGGCTGAGTTACTTGTGTTGTTGCCATGACTTCCTTATGGAGAATTGACTGGTGATGGAAATCCACCAGAGGGTAGGAAATTTACTGCTGAGTAATTTTTATCTGGTCTGAAAAGGAATGACATGTTTCTGGTTTTTCAGTGTAATTTAGAGCTTAATTACAGAATGTAATTCTGTTCCAAAAAGACAATTTATAAATGATTAGGTATGATTTATATTTATATTTTATGATGCTTTCTGCTTCTGAGATTAGGAAAAAAACTGTGAAACTGTGTGTTTTGTTCAGAAACTATGTCTCTACGTACGTCACTGCCATTATATCCTAGAAGGGAATTCTTCCGGGCTGGACTATGCCACTATCCTGTTCTGGTTAAAGCTTTTGAATTTAGTGTTTCCGATGTTTTCTAAATGGCCTACTCATTTAGTTCTGTGGCAGGATGGTATTGTATGTCTACTCTGTGTCAGTTGCTCTGGTGGGTCATAGAGAAACAAAGTAGAAAAAATTCTATTAGGAAGTCTGTCTAGAGAGGGAAAACAGACCAGTGCAGTATGGTAAGTGTGTTCGTAGAGATATATTCTGAGTGTTAAAAAAGTAAAGAGAAAGGATATCTAAACCAAACTAGGGGATTAGGTTTTCTTGAAGAGATAATATTGAATCTTGAAGCTTTAGTGTGAATTACTTAAATAAAAATATAAATAAATAAAATAGTGGTCAAAATTTATTGAGCACTTACCATGTGCAACACACTGAGGTAAACACTTTACATGTTTTAGAATTCTCTTAGCAATTAATTGTATGTAGTAGTGAAGGGTGTTACTTCATTTTTATAGGTGAGAAAAATGAAGCTTGAATTAAGTAATTTGCCCTCAGTCAGTCATTCAGTGATAGATGGGATTAAGTTAGTGGTAGAGAAGGGGTTTGTTCCTGGTCATTTGTTACTTTAGCATTCAATTTTAAGCCCTATACATTCTAGGCAGGACAGGCATATACAAAACTATGGGGGGATCAAGTAGCAAGGTGTATACCTGGAACTATAAATAGTTTAGTATAACAAACAAAAGAAGGTATGTATAAAGTATAGACAGATGAGGCTAGAGAGATAAGTAGAGCCTGTTCATAAAGATCTTTATAAATTAAACTAAGGTAATGAGTTTAACTTGTATCCAGAAGGCTTTCCATCTTTCCATAACCATTAAAGGACATAAGCAGAGGATTGACATCAGATTTTTTTTTTTAAGATTTTATTTATTTATTTGACAGAGACACAGTGAGAGAGGGAACACAAGCAGGGGGAGTGGGGAAGGGAGAAGCAGGCTTCCCGCTGAGCAGGGAGCCCAATGTGGGGCTCAATCCCAGGACCCTGGGATCATGACCTGAGCCGAAGGCAGACACTTAGCAACTGAACCACCCAGGTGCCCCTGACATCAGATTTTAAGGAAGATAACTCTGGCAGTAGTTGGAGATAAATGGGAGAGGGGATAATTCTGGAGGCAGGAAGTCGTGAGGCTTTTTTTTTTTTTTTTTTAAAGATTTTATTTATTTGACAGAGAGAGACACAGCGAGAGAGGGAACACAAGCAGGGGGAGTGGGAGAGGGAGAAGCAGGCTTCCCACCGAGCAGGGAGCTCGATGCGGGGCTTGATCCCAGGACCCTGGGATCATGACCTGAGCCGAAGGCAGACGCTTAACGACTGAGCCACCCAGGCGCCCCAGTCATGAGGCTTTTTAAGTAACTCAGGTGCAAAAATGGCAAGAACCTGAACTTAGTTAGGTACAGGCAGTGGTAATGGAATAGAAGGTAGAGATTCAGCCGATCTAGAGAAGTAGGAATAACAGGATTTGATGACTGTTTAGATGTAGCATGTGGAGAGAGGGATGAGTCTACAAAGAAGTCCAGATTTCTGATTTGGAGAGGAAATATTGGAGGAGTAGCAAATTGGGATGGGGAAGAAAAGAGAGGATGATTTCAGGTTTGAACCTGTTAGATTTGAAATGTTCGGGTGACAGTAGGGCGGAAATATTTGGTACACAGTTGGGTGTGTGGCTTTGGAGCTAGCATAGAGGGATAAAGGCTATAAACAGACTTTAGAATCCTATACTTCTAAATAGTAATTGAGTTCCCACACGGGGAGTTCATATACGGGGAGACCATGTAAAGTAAGACAAGGAAATGGCTGAGGATGGAGATAGTCTTGAGGAAACAGAGGGAGCAGAAGTGGAGCTCTGCAAAAGTATTGCCAGAGAAGTCAGAAAGGGTTTGTCGTTGTAGCTGCGGGGAGGGTTTCAGGGGACAGAGAGGGTCCAAGGTGTTAATTGTCTAAGAGGTAAAATGGGAGTTCTTGTTAGTGATGTAGCAAGAATGATTTCAGTGGCGTGATGGGGGACAGAAGCCAGATTGTCTAGATGAGGAGATAATGCGTGGTGAGGAAGTGAAGACATTGAACATGGATCATTCTTTTTTTTTTTTAAGATTTTATTTATTTATTTGAGACAGAGAGAATGAGAGAGAGAGAGCACATGAGAGGGGGGAGGGTCAGAGGGAGAAGCAGGCTCCCTGCCGAGCAGGGAGCCCGATGCGGGACTCGATCCAGGGACTCCAGGATCATGACCTGAGCCGAAAGCAGTCGCTTAACCAACTGAGCCACCCAGGCGCCCTGAACATGGATCATTCTTTCAAGTAGCTTTACTGTAAAGGATAGGAAAGATATAAAAATGGAAAGCAGATTGCTCTCTGCCCTTAAACTGACAACACAAACTGTCTAAAATGTAAATTACCTGAACATGGAATGCAACCTTGAATTTTTTGCTCACCAGAAAGTATCAGAAGTTAAGAGAAATAATGCCTGTGAAGTGTTGGTTATCGACATCTTACCAAGAGTTAAAGATGTAATGTTTATGAGGAGTTGTTTAAAGGACAACCTATCCATGCTCTAGATTTGTAAATTTTACTCTGAGATTAAGCCAGACTATCAGGAATCTGTAAACCTACACCGCATTATTTTGGACTCCCTAAAATTGCTTCTATTCTATTTCACCTTGTCATTTGTACTGTTAGACATGTTGTGAAAAACCCAGCCAGATAGAATTTCTTGTAATACTACTGTGGAATACTTTTGAGAACATTATTTACAATGTCACGATGCTCTCTTGATGAGCAGTTATGGAAGCTTTCTATTAGTTTTCTTTTTTTTTTTTTTTTTTAAGATTTTATTTATTTATTTGACAGAGAGAGACACAGTGAGAGAGGGAACACAAGCAGGGGGAGTGGGAGAGGGAGAAGCAGGCTCCCCGCAGAGCAGGGAGCCCGATGCGGGACTCGATCCCAGGACCCTGGGATCATGAGCTGAGCTGAAGGCAGTCGCTTAACCAACTGAGCCACCCAGGTGCCCTCTATTAGTTTTCAATGTCAAGAAAAGCAGTGTTAGTTGGTAGAGTGTGCAACCCCTTGATCTTAGGGTTGTGAGTTTGAGCCCCATGTTGGGTATAGAGATTACTTAAAAATAGTAAAATCTTTAAAAAAAAAAAAAAAAAGGAAAGAAAAGCAGTGATTCTCATAAATAATTGATTTACTTTTATTTTGTGGACTTTGCTTGAACCGATGAGTTTTTTCCCCCTTTGAACTAGTTGCTAATAAGTATAGAGTCAGATTTGCTGTTCATCTCTAGCAACTTTCCACGACCAATTCAATGTATTTCTGTGAAATGACTCTATCTACAGTTTTGTTATTATGCAACCCTTACTTTCCCTTTCTTCAGGTCCCCACTTGAGCTTCTTTACAAGAATATAGACAGTAGTTGTGGGGGGGAGCTATGGAAAATGATCCTGCTGCACTGAAAAAAGGAAGTTTTCAGTACAAGGGGAGTATGCAGTGCAATGATAGGGTTTCAGAGAAGCAGAATGCCACTGATTTTACTAGGTGAAGCTCTTTGATGATGGTCTTGGGTAGAACCATGAATTTGAAGCTGAACTGTCTTACATTTGAACAAAAAAATTTTTTTTTAAAGATTTATTTATTATTTGAGAGAGAGAAAGAGAGAGCATGCACGCACGGGGGGAGGGGCAGAGGGAGAGAGAGAGAGAATCTCAAGCAGACACCCCACTGAGCGCAGAACCTGTCATCATGGGGCTCGATCTCAGGACCCTGACATCATGATCCGAGCTGAAATCGAGTCAGACACTTAACCAACTGAGCCACCAGGGTGCCCCTTAGGTTCCCCATTCTTTTTTTTTTTTTTTAAGATTTTATCTATTTTTATCTGAGAGAGCGAGCGTGGCAGGGAGGGGCAGAGATAGAGGGAGAAGCAGGTTCCCCACTGAGCAGGGAGGCTGATGCAGCACTTAACTAACTGAACCACCCAGGCACCCCTGGGTTCCCCATTCTTAATTTCAGGTGCAGATGTTTTGGCTGTTTTACATTTCCCTCTCACAGAAGGGAAACAAATTTACTTAGATATATGGATTTTATTTAGCTCTTTGGCTACATACAAGTTACCTCAAGTAATGAGGGATTTATTTTCAGAATATATGGGATCCAAAACTCAGGAAACACTGAAGTAACTGGTTACAGGAAGGCAGGAACTGTGTTAAAGCCAGTCTGGTAGGCAGAGCAAGCCCTGAGATGAAGTGAGACAGTGGACTCCAATATCTTTAAGGCTGCACTATTAATTAATTATTTTTTAGAGAGGGGGAGAGGTGGTGGAGGGGCAGAGGGAGAGGGAGAGGGAGAGAGAATCTTAAAGCAGTCTTCACGCCTAGCATGGAGCCTGATGTGGAGTTCAGTCTCACAACCCTGAGATCATGACCTGAGCTGAAATCAAGAGTCAGATGCTTAACCAACTGAGCCACCCAGGCGCCCCTGAGGCTGCACTATTAATATATACTTCTCTCTCTTTTTGTTGTTCAACTTCCCCCACTTTCTCTATAGTGTTTTTCTAGCATTTAGGTTTTGCCTACACCTAACTTTGGCTTGTGTCCTAGGGTTCTTCCTGTATCAGTATTACTCATAATGTGCTCTGTAGACCCCCGACATCAGTGTTGCTTGAGATATTAAGAGTGAAAGGTTCTGAGTCTTCCTCCCAGACTACTGAATCAGAATCTCTGGATGTGGGACCCAGGAGTCTGCTATTTTAACAAGCTTCCCAGATATTCTTAGACAAACTAAAGTTTGAGAGCCAGTGCTATATTGTAATTTTTCTGTTTCTGCTCCCACAGTTGATTTACTATTCCAAGATTTTCTGGTTTAAATTTCTGAGAGAAGGAATCTGGTTGGCTCAGCTCATCTCTTTACACCATAGGTCATGAGAAGGCATATGGATTGGCTGCCTTTTAGGTCAGTAGTGGCAGGGCAGGGGTGATAGGAATCTTTGAAAGGCTGACCCTCGACAAAGACTATGGTAGGAGGCAGATATCCTCAGAAGATGGCTGGGGAAGGGAGGGCAGGCATTCCGAAGCTTGAGTGAGTTGGGGTGGATAGCTCTTTTCTTAGTGACTTGGAGATATGGGAGGAAATTTTTGAAATTTAATTTATTTTGGGTCCTGAATTTATATATTCATTCTAGGCCTTTATCTGTACTATTTGGATTTTCCATAAAAGAAGACTGCCTCAGGCATTTAGTTTAAATTTTGTTTCCTCTCCATTACCAAATCTACATAAAATTTCAAGATTATATTAATTGGTTTTCCATTCAAGACGACTCAGAATGTAGGACTGCCATGGGATACCTAATTCTTTTAATCTATAGACTGGCACCTGCTATTTTGATCATCTCTTCCTTATTTGAAAATGTTCTCCATCTCCCAAACTGTTGGTTGGATCTGACCACCCAGTTGCCTCCTCTATTGATTTCCATTCCTTGACAGAAAAGACACTGGTTATTGACTAAGGTAAATGATGAAGTGTTCCTTTCTTAAATAATGTTACCTTGTTGTACACAACCTAATCCTGTCAAGTAAAAATGTATAATAGATTGGCTTAATGTCTGTTCATTCTGTGGTCAGAATAGATGTCATCATTGGTACTAGTTGATTCCCATAGCTACAAGAAATATAGCTTCCTTTTATTTAGAGTATTTCCTTTTAGAATTTAAATTTTTCCTTTTGCCTGTCATCTGGGATAACAAGTCATTCTAAAACATAAATGTAGCTTCTTCATATTTCTAGTTTCTTCTCTCCTTGAAGTTTCCTCAGCTTTCTTAGAGGTTGTATTCCCAAAATTCAGTAGTAAGAGGGTGTATAGAATTTCTATCAGATGGAGGGATTGAGGCATGATTTTCCCCTGTACTAAATCCTAAGGTTCCTGCTAATAAACAATTTACATTATCATTTCAAAATAAATTGCTTGCATTTATTTTACCTGCTAATGTGATGTTTTTAGGAATTATTCCCCTGGGGAAACAATTTCTTTTTAAGGGGAAAGCAGCTTCTTTTTTACATAATAGCAGTTGTATGTTTATTAGCTATTGATAATGTCACGAATTCTGTAATACTTTTTTTTAAATTTTATTTTATTATGTTATGGTAGTCACCATACATTACATCATTAGTTTTTGATGTAGTGTTCCATGATTCATTGTTTGCATATAACACCCAGTGCTCCCTGCAATCCGTGCCCTCCTTAATACCCACCACCGGGCTAACCCATCCCCCCACCCCCCTCCCCTCTAAAACCCTCAGTTTGTTTCTCAGAGTCCATAGTCTCTCATGGTTCGTCTCCCCTCTCTGATTTCCTCCCTCTTCATTTTTCCCTTCCTACTATCTTCTTCTTTTTTTTTTTTTTAACATATAATGTATTATTTGTTTCAGAGATACAGGTCAGTGATTCATCAGTCTTACACAATTCACAGCGCTCACCATAGCACATACCCTCCCCAATGTCCATCACCCAGCTACCCCATCCCTCCCGCCCCCCACCACTCTAGCAAACCTCAGTTTGTTTCCTGAGATTAAGAGTCTCTTATGGTTTGTCTCCCTCTCTGGTTTCATCTTTTTTCATTTTTTCCTCTCTTCCCCTATGATCCTGTGTCTTGTTTTCAGATTCCTTATCAGTGAGATCATATGATCATTGTCTTTCTCTGATTGACTTATTTCGCTTAGCATAATACCCTCCAGTTCCATCCATGTCGTTGCAAATGGCAAGATTTCGGGGTTTTTTGATGGCTGCATAATATTCCATTGCATATATATACCACATCTTCTTTATCCATTCATCTGTTGATGGACATCTTGGCTCTTTTCATAGTTTGGCTATTGTGGACATTGCTGCTATAAACATTAGGGTGCACGTACCCCTTCGGATCACTACATTTGTGTCTTTGGGGTAAATACCCAGTAGGAAGGCAGCTTCTTTTAAAAAAAATTATTTTTTTGGTTTTGTTCTTTCTCTTGCCATACCACGCTTTGTTGGAGTTTGGGTTTTTCTCACTCTTTCTGGGCTATAAAGTTCTTTCCAGGCTACTTCGTAGCAAGTTGAGTCTTGAACATCACCTCCCACTGGAACCCAAAGATCTTGGAGGAGCTTTGGTCTGTGACTAGGCTTTCAGTGGATTTGCCAAAGCAGCTTTACCCAGCCTGGGCCCTGGGATCATCTCAGATGCCCAGTGAAGAGAATTCCCAGGAAGGCTCAGCTGCCTCTCAAATTACCTCTGAAGTATTAATAAAGAACCTTAGTAAATTGATTCTTGACCCTAGTATCAAACTCCCTTCCCCTCTACCAGAATATACATCCTAACAGCAGGACAAAGAGAAGAAAGCACAGGGGCTCGTTGACCGCATCCTCAGCAGCAGGAGGGGTGGAGTAAGGACTTTGTTTTTGTTTTTGGTTTTTTAAAGATTTTATTTATTTATTTGAGACAGAGAGAATGAGAGACAGAGAGCATGAGAGGGAGGAGGGTCAGAGGGAGAAGCAGACTCCCTGCCGAGCAGGGAGCCCGATGCGGGACTCGATCCCGGGACTCCAGGATCATGACCTGAGCCGAAGGCAGTCGCTTAACCAACTGAGCCACCCAGGCGCCCAGTAAGGACTTTGTTAACTGCTCAGAAAGAAAGGATGGAAAGGACGATATGATTGATTCAATACCAGCGCTACTTCAGCCAGCTGTCCAAGCTTCAAAAAGATCTACAGCAGAAGGAAATTGAGGATGAATCAATAGTGGAAAGATTTAGATGTAGCTATCATTATTGCCTGTATCATAAAGATCTTTCTGAGGATACCAGCATGGAGAATAATTATGACATGGAGCCAATATAAACATAAACTTTATTCTTGTACTGTTTCTTCTTGGTAGTAATTTTAGGATCATTTTGCGGCATCTTGGGAAAGCTGCTCTATGTTAGGGCAAACTGTATAATATTTTGATAATCTATGATATAAGGTCTGGCTTTTGTGTATCTTTTCTACCGTGATACCAGTAATTTGTGAGGAATCCTATAGTTTGCATTTAAATGACTTCAGTATACTTCTACTTTTTGATTTGACCTAAGGCAGTACTAATAGGTTTTGAGTGTTGCTTATGTGTTTGAGAGGCCTAAAGTCATTAAGATAAAACCTAACATCAAAAATTGGAAGCCAAGTAACTTGTGTAGAAGGAATACGCAGAAAGCATTGGGTGGTTTGGTTAGAGCATAATAAGAGCAGGGTGCTTACACTAGATTTTCTGGTTTTCAGCAATTGAATTGTAATAAAATTTTTTTGATGTGCTATTTCAGTTTTCAGTAGCAAATGTGTGTAGAGGGTCTTATTAAAATTGAGACTTATTTGAATACCTCTTAAAAAAAGGTATTTTTTTCAAAATGGTTTATTAGAACTTGGGTTATTTTTATATAAACCATGTATTACATGGTTGTATTGACAGGCCAGTCTTCATAAACTTATCTAACCCAGAATGTAACATAAAAACTTTATTTATTCTTAGGAATAACTGCTTTTGTTTTTGTTTTTGTTCTGGTAATATTGGCAACTAAAAGCAAAATTGAATGTGAAATAACATTTTAAAATTCATTTAAACCATTGAGGCTTAAAGAAAAGTAGATTCATTCATTCATTTATTCATTCAACAGAGAGAGAGCACAAGCAGGGGAAGTGGAAGTGGAGGGAAAGGGAGAAGCAGGCTCCTATGTGGGGCTAGATCCCAGAACCCTGGGATCATGACCTGAGCTTAACTGACTGAGCCACTAGGCGCCCCAGAAAAGTAGATTTTAATCAGGATATAAGAGCTACAAATTTTAAAAATAAAAGGTTGTTTTAAGTACTTTAAAAGGACTTAAACTCTTCACTTCTCATTGTGTCTAATAGAATATCCTTGCAAAACTTGAATCTTATATATATATATATATTTTTAAAGATTTTATTTCTTTATTTTACAGAAGGAGACAGCTAGAGAGGGAACACAAGCAGGGGGAGTGGGAGAGGGAGAAGCAGGCTTCCCACTGAGCAGGGAGCCCAATGCGGGGCTCGATCCCAGGACCCTGGGATCATGACCTGAGCCAAAGGCAGACGCTTAACGACTGAGCCACCCAGGCGCCCTTGAATCTTATATTTTAAAATAATGAGAATGAATAACAAATCTTTTTGCCCAGCAGTTATGAGAGTCAAGGTTTGGTAGTCATAATAGAAAAGAGAGAGAGAAGGAGTTTAATGATTTTCTAAGAGTTGAAAGAAAAAAAAAAAAGAGCCATTAAAAGAACATGTATGGGGAGAGAGAGAATATGAATATGAGCATGTGAGTTGCAATTAACAGAGTTGGGAGTGGAGAAAAATGAAAATGGACTTTAGATCAGGTATTTACCTAGCCACCATTTAAAGGTATCATCAGTTTGGGGGGTTTAGTGGAAGAAGGGGAGGTATATAAAGCTAAATATGGCTTAATGGGGATATTTAGAAGTTTATTGTTCATAACTTGGGGAGTACCTGAAATTGTTTCCCTACTGGTAACATTTCTATTAGATCAGATTTGCTCTTTCCCAAATGGGCATTTTTGGATTTCTGAAGACTGTTACATTGTCCTGGACGTTTGAATATTAACTTCTTTGTTTTTATAATGTTTGTGCTTCTTGAGGCATCTTAGCATTTCCTACCCACAGATAGGTTCATTTCGGATGAAATTTTGCATGTATAATGTTTTCCTGTTAAATATATTTGTTTAGTTTGTTGTTTTTTTATTCCATTTCTTCTTTTTGTCCCTTTTCTCTACAGAGGCATCCTTTTAAAAAGCAACTTTATCTTTTTATATACTATCTTTTTTGTTCTAGTCTGTCGGGAATGGTCCCTAGTGAAGAGTGGAGTCACGAGAGTATATAAGGTAGCCTCAGACATAATCAGCTGTTAGTTGTCCATGAATAAAATCCCTGTGCTGAGAATTAGTCTTAGCTGCTGCTGCTATCCCATCCAGCTAAATCTTGTGCAGTTGATAGTGCTGTGCCATGAATTTATCAGAGATAGGTGGGAGGGAAAGCAAACATTGAACATATTTGTATCTTTCACCTCCAAAACCAAGTGAATATTAACTTATTTTTGAATTATTTGAAACCAACTAAAACAACTTTCTGTATGGTAGGTATTTAGTAACAATAGCATAATCCTGTGCTGCTGTATTATTATTATTTTTTAAAAAGATTTTATTTATTTATTTGACAGAGACTGAGAGAGCAGGAACACAAGCAGAGGGAGAGGGAGAGTAGGCTTCCCACCGAGGAGGGAGCCCGATGTGGGACTCGATCCCAGGACCCCGGGATCATGACCTGAGCCGAAGGCAGACGCTTAATGACTGAACCACCCAGGCACCCTGTGCTGCTGTATTATTAAGCTTTGTACACACACTGTCTATTTACGGTCATTGTTTCTGTGTGGACTTAGCTTCAGAAAACTATGTCACCTCAGTTTGCTGTCAACTTTTAGGCTCTTTGTGCTTTTTCTGTCTATTCAGGCTATTAGCTTCATCATAAAGGACTTACCCTCCCCCCAGAAAAGGACTACTTTCCCTAGAAAAGGATTTTTGGTATGCTGTATCTTCAGATCAGGTTTTATTATATTGCTGAATCATTCATGAAACAATATTGAGCACATACTACAATGTTGAGCAGCTAACTACATGACAGTTACTGAGGATACAGAGATGAAGAAGGCATAGAGATTCCTT
Source organism: Neomonachus schauinslandi (assembly GCF_002201575.2). Taxonomy (NCBI): domain Eukaryota; kingdom Metazoa; phylum Chordata; class Mammalia; order Carnivora; family Phocidae; genus Neomonachus; species Neomonachus schauinslandi. The sequence goes on along the minus strand of NC_058408.1, from coordinate 9,174,265 downwards.
GTTCTCCAGGAACCTGCCATCTAGTTGGGTTGATGGGTATATAAATAGATCATTATAAGAGAATGTACAAACTCAGTGAGCATAATGATAAAGATGTGCATGAAATATTCTGGAAGCATAAAGAAAGGACTTCTAATCCACTGTCTAGTACAGCAGTCATTAGCTACATTTGGCTTTTTAATTTAATCAAAGTTAGGGTGCCTGGGTGGCTCAGTTGATTAAGTGACTGCATTCGGCTCAGGTCATGATCCTGGAGTCCCGGGATCGAGTCCCGCATTGGGCTCTCTGCTCGGTGGGGAGTCTGCTTCTCTCTCTCACCTTACCCCCTCTCATGCTCTTTCTCTTCATTCTCTCTCTCTCAAATAAATAAAAATCTTTAAAAATAAATTAATTAATTAATTAAAGTTAAATGAAGTTAAAATTTTAGTTCCTCAATCACACTGGCCACATTTTATTTGCTCAGGAGCCACATGTAATTAGTGACTACTTTATTGACAGCACAGATACAGAATATCTTCGTAATTATAGAAAGCTCTATAGAACATTATTGAAAAGGAGGTGACAGAGAGCTGAGGCTTAAAAGTTGAGTACTAGCTAGCCAGGAAGGGGTTGGATAGGGACAGAATAAAACATTCTAGGTAGAAATCCCAGTTGGTCGAGACTGAGGAGTTTCTTGGGATGTGTGGTTTTTAGAGCTAAAACTGGAACAATCCTGAGAAAACTGGGACAGTTGGTCACCCAAGTAGAAAGGACTTCATGAACAAAGACACTGGATCTAGAGAAAAGCTTCACATAGAGAGCAGCTTACATTTGTTTGGTGTTGCAGGAACATAACAGTTCATATAAGGGATTGGAAATGAGGCTGCAAGGACAGACATCAGACTTGCAGGTGATACTGGAACATGACCTTGTAGGGATGAAAGGCCATGCCAGAATTTTAAGCCGGGGAGTATCATAATTTTGGTCACTTTTACATTTTAGGTAGATCTGACAGGCAGCTATGTGGGAGATGAATTTGAGGGAGCAAGTTTGAAGGCAGTGAGATGCTAGGAGACTTGAAGTAATACAGGGTTAGAAATCCTAAGGACATGGTAGTGAGGAGGGGAGGGTTTCATAAATATTTATGAGGTATGTGGGGTGCCTGAGGGGCTCAGTCGGTTAAGTGACTCTTGGTTTTGGCTGAGTCCCAGGATTGAGTCCCATCTCAGGCTCCTTGCTCAGCAGGGAGTTTGCTTGAGATTCCCTCTCCCTCTCCTCCTCCCCCTCCCCCCCCCCCCAGAGCGTGCATGCTCTCTCTCTCTCTCAAATAAATACATCTTTAAAAAATATTTATGAGGCATAATTAATAGGATGTGGTGTTTGATTGGATGAGGGAGTCAGGGATATGCCATGGCTTCTAGCATAGGTGATCTCCTGTACCTTTCTTTTTATTTTGTAGTGGTAGTCCCTTCCCTCTCCAGTTATTTTATCCCTGTTTACCTTCTCATCATCTCATACCCCAATCCTCAACCCTCCAATTTAAAAACGACTTGTTACATTACATTGTAAGAGGACTGCCCAGATAGCAAAGCAGCTCCCGCCCCCAAGATAGACCTTAGCTCCATTCCTTTTTGTTCATTTTGTTCCACAAATCTCCAGCATCCCGCTCTCTCCTGCCCATATCTTTCCCTTCCAGGGAGAACAAACTGGATAGGAGCAGTTCAGGGCAAGGGATCATGTCTTCATCCCACTATGTACTATTTAGAAACTACAGTTCGGTCTGCAAGCCAGCCTTCCTGTAGGCCTCTTTCTGTTCCTCCTTTCCTTCACCTGCTCAAATTTACTTGCCCTCACACCAGTTCATTCTAATGGTATATTTTTTTATTTTAGAGGATATTATATTTTTATTTTGTAATCTTCCTATGAGGGTGGGGATTTTTGTGTGTTTTGTTCATTCATGTATCCCCAGTACTCAGAAAAGTGCCTGGCATGTAGTAGATAATCAGTAAGTATTTGTTGAATAAATTAATCCTGGTGATAATACATGATCAAAGAGAGCAGTAGCATAGTGTACATAGAGATTATTGGCTTGAGAGTTGGGAAACTTGGATTCTAGTCCTGGCTTTGCCACAGAATGCTCACAGGGTCTCTACCAAGTCACTTCCCCTTCACAGGGCCTCAGTTTCTTCCTGGAAACAATGAAATCCCTTATATTAATGGAATACAGCAAATAAGGGCATTAATATACAGTTGAGACTTCATTAAGTGGTTTGGGTTGTGTGTATATAACAACGTTCTTAAAATATATGTGAAATTTTCTAGCTTTCTAAGTGACTCACCTAGAAAACTATGCTTATTTTTAGAGTAATTAGTCTGTAATATGAAAGAACCTGAATTTTATTTTTATTTATTTTTTAAAAGATTTTATTTATATATTTGACAGAGAGAGACACAGCGAGAGAGGGAACACAAGCAGTGGGGTGGGAGAGGGAGAAGCAGGCCTCCCCGTGGAGCAGGGAGCCCAATGCGGGGCTTGATCCCAGGACCCCGGGATCATGACCTGAGCCGAAGGCAGACGCTTAACGACTGAGCCACCCAGGTGCCCCAGAACCTGAATTTTGAATTTGTCTTGATTGGCTTTTACTTTTAGACTCTGCTCTCTTAAGAAACTGAAAGAGGGGGAAAACCATAAGAGATGAGTAACTCATATTTGAAACCTAAGTATAATCATTATGTTTATACTTTCCATCAGAGTAGTATAAAAGTATATCTTAATGTACAGAGTTAAGACAATACCAGAGGTAATTTTTAATTAATCTTTAAAGATTTTTATTTAAATTGAAATATTTTGGTGCTCTGCTGCATTCACATTTTCTGCTAATATAAAGTATACAATATCACAGGTATTCAGCTCATCTTATTATTAAGTGATACTGAGACACAAATGCTTTTATAGTCACCAGTCAGTGACAGTTTAACATCTGCTTTGTCCTCAGCATTATGTATATTAACCAGTTTGTTAATTCTTTTCAGAGAGGCAAGAAGAGAAACTGAAAAATAACAACAGAGACCTATCCATGGTACGAGTCTGAAGTATAATATTATGGTAAACCACAAAATGTTTTATAGCATAAGACTCTGATTTGCATTAAATACATACTTACCATTTCAGAAATTCACCCAATCATGTCATGGGTGTTCCTGGACCAGATGGAACTGAAAATATGCTTCTGGGCTTAAATGTCACTTCAGTAATAAGAGAAGCTCTTTTGGGCTGTCTCGGAGGTCATAATTTGTCCCTTTCACACAGTTCTTGATTAGCTGCGCCCTTCTGTTTCAAATGAAGTTGTCTGTTTTCTTTTTTTCTGATGTCATTGCTGAATCTTTGGTTTTCTGGTGACCTGTGTCATGCCGGCATCTGAGTTGGAGCTTTATAGATGGCCTTTATTGTTGCCTTTGTTCTTTAAGAGGCTTTTTGTTCTGCATGTCAGGCATACCATAAAGTGTAAAGAAAAATGATTTTATTACCCATTTACTCATCATTTTTAAAGAGTAGAGCTTGTTCAAGAGTTTTTCTAAGGCATAGGTAGGCTAATTATGTAGCTTGACTAATTTTTCTATTTAATTTCTGTATGTTTAACACAGGACATCTGAACTGTGCAACAGTTGTCTTTGCTTTCGGAGAGACCTTTGCTATATCATCTTCTGTTTCTTGCAATTTTACTGAGTAAAGCTGTAATTTAGAAGGGCATCTTTTTGAAAATAGCTTTTCTGTTGACATAGTTATTAAGTGTTTATAAGACCAAATTTGGAAACTACAGAAAGAAGAGAGAAAAATTGCTGATAAACCTGTCATCCGGGGGCCCCAGGTTAGCTCAGTCAGAAGAGCATGTGACTCTTGATCTTAGGGTCGTGAGTTTGAGCCCCACATTGGGTGTAGAAATTACTTAAAAATAAAATCTTAAAAAAAAAAAAAAGAACTGTCATCCAGAGATAATGATTGTTAATCTTACATCTATATGATCTTTTGTTTATTTATACTTTTACCACTTAATGTAATTAAGTAAGAAGTTAGCTGCAAGTAACAGAATACCTAACCAGCAATGACTTAAACAGATAAAGATTTTTTTTACTTGTTCAAGAAGTCCAGAGGTTGGTAGTCCTGACCTGGTGTAGCAGCTCAGTAATGTTATTAAGGACTTAGGTTAGCCATTAGATTATGGTTGTTTGGTTATTTGATGGCACTTTATCTTTTATCTTCAGGCATTATGTTCTTCATTCCAGGCAAGAAGAATGGGCAAAAGGCCTAAAGGGATACTGGCCAGCTTTGTCCCTTTTAAAAGTCCCGTTCAGTACTTGTAACTCACTGGCCAGAACTGGGTCACATGGCCACCCAGTACTATTCATCAGAAGGGGGCAAGGAGAAGGGCTTGGAGGTGGAGGGTGGGTTAGTCAATAAACAGCTTGTTGCTATGGGGAATGTCTTTTAAACATGACATGAAACCGAAATTTTTAGGTGTGCCTTAGTAGTGGTTTTCTTTAGTGTGAAATGACAATTTGTTGGTCTCTTTATAGGTCCGAATGAAATCCATGTTTGCAATTGGCTTTTGTTTTACTGCCCTAATGGGAATGTTCAATTCCATGTGAGTATCCTTTAGTAATATGGTTTTACCTAACTGTTGTTCTATATGTGTGTGTATTTATGATCAATTAACCTTTTTTTTGTTTTTAAAGATTTTTATTTATTTGACAGAGATAGCGAGAGCAGGAACACAAGCAGGGGGAGTGGGAGAGGGAGAAGCAGGCTTCCTGCGGAGCAGGGAGCCCGATGTGGGGATCGATCACAGGACCCCCCCCGATGCGGGGCTCGATCATGACCTGAGCTGAAGGCAGACGCTTAATGACTGTGCCACCCAGGTGCCCCAATTAACTTTTTTTTTTAAGATTTTATTTATTTGAGAGAGAGAGAGAGAGCACTAGAGAGAGAGAGCAAGCACAAGCAAGGGACAGAGGGAGAGAGAGAAACAGGCTCCCCACTGAGAAGGGAGCCCAATGTGGGACTCCATCCCAGGACCCTGGGATGATGACCTGAGCCGAAGGCAGACGCGTAACTGACTGAGCCACCCAGGCGCCCCAGCAATTAACTTTTTTGGTAATATTTTATTTTGATACTTCAAATTTACAGAAAGGTTACAAAAATAATATATCCATTATCCAGATTCACAATTGTTAACATTTTGCTCCGTTTTCTTTCTTTTTCTGTCTCTCCATATCATCTGTGTATTCATTCATACATGTATTATTTATGTATTTTTCTTAATTATGCAAGAGTGTGTTATGGGGTTCATGCCCCTTAATCCATAACTACTAAATTTTTTTTTAAGATTTCATTTATTAATTTGACAGAGAGCACAAGCAGAGGGACAGGGGAAGCAGACTTCGTGCTGAGCAGGGAGCCCAATGCGGGGCTCGATCCCAGAACCCTGGGATCGTGACCTGAACCAAAGGCAGATGCTTAACCAACTGAGCCACTCAGGAGCTCCCATAACTACTAAAATGTGTATTTCCTAAGAACATGGACATTCTCTTTTTTTTTTTTTTTTTTTAAAGACTTTATTTATTTATTTGAGACAGAGAGAATGAGAGAGAGAGAGCACATGAGAGGGGATAGGGTCAGAGGACGAAGCAGACTCCCTGCCGAGCAGGGAGCCCGATGCGGGACTCGATCCCGGGACTCCAGGATCATGACCTGAGCCGAAGGCAGTCGCTTAACCAACTGAGCCACCCAGGCGCCCCATGGACATTCTCTTATAGAACTTCAATCCAGTTACCAAAATCAAGGAGTTTTGAGAGAATACAATTATATAATATCTTTCCCACCCTCTTTAATATCAAGGATCTTTTATGTACAAGGTAAAGACCCAGGTATGATGGGGCCTCTAAAAAGAATTTAATATGTTTTCTGTGTTTTTAAGTTACTTACTAGCATACTGGTTCAAAACGAAGGTAGTCACATAGAGATGTTTGACTCTTAAAATAGAGTCTTAACAATGATAAAGTAAGTTACTGTTGTCTAAACTGGCAGATAGCAGGCCTGAGTAATTGTGGAACTGCTTTTGACAGAAACTGGGAAAATATCCAAAGATGACAAGCAGTCATTTATTACTTTTCAAGGCCCACATGAATCATCCCACAGGAATGAGAATTTCCCTCTCTCCCTCTTTTCCTTCCTTTCCTCCTACTCTTCCTCCCCTGCTTCATTTCTGTCTGTCTCTCCCTCTCCCTGCCCCTCCCCCCTTCCTCCAGTCCATTCTTCCCTCCCCACCAGTTCAGTGCCTACGTTGTGCCAGCCGTTGTGCTAGTGTTAGAATATAACAGATAAGGTGTGGCCCCCATCCTCAGTAATAATCATTTTTATGGGAAGAAAAGCTAGATAAACAAATACCTTGATGGATGCTACAGTAGAAACCTGTGTGAAGTGCAGTTGGGGGAAAAGAAGTGAGTGGCTGTTTTTACTTAGGTGAGGGACTAGAGGTGGTGTCCACATGGTTTTAATGTAAAATTTCCTTTTAAGTAATGATTACTAAAATTATAGACCTTTCGGGCTGAAAGGGACCTTTGGAAGGTAAAATAACTTGCCTAAGGTATCTAGAAGTCTGATGATTTCTGGCTTATAATTTTAAACTCAATACTCTTTCCATCCTGCCATACTTCATTTCTTGGGTACATATCCCCATGAGTTACCAGGCAAAGCAAACACCCTTGAAAGGTTTTATAATTAACTACTAAGTGTCCGTGTAACAACTCAAATCCACAAATATTCTTCGTAAAGTATTGCTTTCTGGACAGTATAGAGCTGGCTAAGTACTCATCTGTACTTTTTAAATTTGATGCTTAACTTCTACTTACTTTTCTCTTACTTCTGATGTTTTAAATAATATTTTAAGGTTAGTGTTGTGTCTTTGTGTCTGTTCTGATTGGCCTTAGCTTGACTGTATGATTTTTGTGACAGATTTGAGTCCTGCTTTGCTAGAGGTTCAGCATTTTATTTTATTCCTTAGTCTAAATATATTACTAAATGAAGCTAATATATTTCTTTACCGAACTTATGTTTATGTCTCCCTCTACTAGACTGTAAGTTCCTTATAGTCTTCACATGTGACAGTTTTTATATCCTTAGGGGTTTAGGGCTTATATAGATATTTATTGAATAAATTTAAAAATATTTGTAAATATACACCAGTTTCTTCTGTTATGGTTTCTATACTATTCTGGGGTCAGAATTTGATGCCATTTGAAATGTGAATCAAAAAAATTTTTTAAAAGATTTATTTATTTGAGAGAGAGAGATGGCATGCATGAGCAAGGGGAGGGGCAAAGGGAAAGGGAGAATCTCCAGCAGACTTCCCGTTGAGCATGGAGCCGACATGGGGCTCAATCCCAGGACCCTGAGATCACAACCTGAGCTGAAATCAAGAGTCCCAAGAGTCAGATGCTTAACCGACTGAGCCACTCAGGCACCCCGTGAATCAAAAATTTTTAAATTATAATTACTAATTTCCAAGATGTCAGTGGTTCATTTAGGAAAACACTAGTTAGTGAACCAATTACAATGGAACCAAATTATCAAAAACCATGAGAGTCTGAATGTAGTTGATGAAAATGTCTTCATGTGTGTGTGTGTGTGTGTGTGTGTGTGTGGCTTAACAGAAGTTTATTTCTCATTCTCATAAAGTCTGTCACGGGACTGGGGGACTCTCCAGACCAGCTGCTTTCCATGTGGGGGGCTCAGCATTACAAACTACTTTGAGTTTCTGGCCCCCGTGTCTGTATGGGCTTCCATGATTGAGACGGGAAGAGCACTAGCATCTTGCACCCACAAATAAAGGCTTTAACCCAGATGAAAACGTCTTCTACTGACTCTTAGGTCATAGTTTATTTTGCCTGGGATAGCTCAGAGTCTTGTAATAAGACAGGCTAATATCAGCAATAAATATTGAGAGTGTTTATTTCAGTATTAACCTATCAATAGTGTTTGGAAAAAATAATGCAAAATTGTGCACATCCTATTGACAGGTTAGTAATGTAAATCTAATTTTCAAAGACTATATCTCTTTAATGATGAGAGTGTTGACATTAGGCTTAAGTAGGGAGAAGTCTTGACATGTAAACTAAGTTGTGAAACATGGAAATGAATCATTTTGGCTTATGGTCATTATTTACAGTAGGAGGTAATGTTAGATTATCTTTTTGGAAGAAATTGCCAGTTCTTTCATTCTTTTCTGTGGTTTAAACTAGAGCTTGGCATACAGTTTTGATTTGAATCCATAGTTGGTTTAGTTACTAAATGAAGCTAATATATTTGATTATAGTCATAGAATCACATAACTGCAAAGTATTATAACATATTTCTTATGTTTCTCCTTTGAGTCAATAATCATTTTCATTTGCTTTCCTTTGATTTTCTCCCTCCAGTTTTCAATTTTTTGTGAGTGTACTACATAAATATTTATAGGTTTCAACTATTTTTTTTTTTTTTTTAAAGATTTTTTATTTATTTATTTGAGAGAGAGAATGAGAGAGAGCATGAGAGGGAAGAAGGTCAGAGGGAGAAGCAGACTCCCCGCTGAGCAGGGAGCCCGATGCGGGACTCGATCCCGGGACTCCAGGATCATGACCTGAGCCGAAGGCAGTCACTTAACCAACTGAGCCACCCAGGCGCCCAGGTTTCAACTATTTTTAATGTTTATTCAGGTCGAAAAGCTGCATGCCATTTTTTTTGTGCCTCGTGCTGTGGAAGATAAAAGAAAAATTACCCAGCCTGAGCCCTCATGCTGCTTATTCCCTTCAAATAGAATAGACATCTATATGGGAAATATTGATTTATTACTTAAAAATTTACTGTTCTTTTTTATGTAGGGGTCGTTGTAATTTGTAGAAGATCCATTATAGAGAGAAATTTGAGAGAGAGAAATTTTATAACAGTAACACCCTACCTCAGCTATATTTTGCCTTTTTCTTGGGCTGCAGAACAGCCTGTCCCTGGGCCTGAGAGGCTTATATCTCTTTACGTTATTTTTGAGACTCACTTGAAACCCATCATGTTCTCTGCCAAAGCAGTGCGCTTCCTGATACTTGTGTATCTTTCAGTGGTGCTCATTTCTAGTCACCTGGAATTGAAAGCTTTATCGCTTCCCTTCCTCTCTTCCTTTCAGCACACAGTTCTTGTGTATCTACCCTGTCCCACATTTAATGCTGGACAGAGTTATCTCTAACATTGTCAGTCCTCTGTTCCATCAGTTAACAGTTCCTGTTTATTCTACCTCTCTGTGTCTGTCTAGCCATCCATCCACCTTCCCATCCTTCCCTCCCTCCTTCTCTGCCTCTCTTCTTCCCTCCTCCTTCTCCTCTTCATCCATGCTGCACCACCTCTCATCCTAGTTTCAGCTCATTGCCTTTCGTCTCTGCTATTACCCCTTAATCTTGGGCTTGCCAATAGCTTCCTAGCTGCTCTCCGTCTTCAAGTGCCTCCTGTCCCTGCAGCATTAAGTTAACCATCCCCAAAAGCATGTTACTCATTGTCTAATAACCACATCTGCTACTAATGGAATAGTAACTGTGTGTTGGCCACTGTTGGCCTTTATATAGGTTGCCCTTGTAATCTTAACAGCCTTCCAAGATGAGAATTACAGTCTTTATTTTACTGATGAGAATATGAGATTCCAAGTTACTTAACTTGCCCAAGGTCTCAAAGCTAGTAAACGTTGAGCTGGAATATAACTCATGTGTCTCTGACACTAAAGTCCTTATGTGGCATCATGCCACTCAGACTGCTGCTTTAAGTCCAAACTTTTTAACCTGGCTTTCATGCCATTCCATGCTTTGGCCCCAGCCTGTTCTTCAAACTTTATTTCTTTTTACTGTCTACAAACTATTGTGTTCTTTTTTTTTTTTTTTTTAAGATTTATTTATTTGACAGAGAGAGACACAGCGAGAGAGGGAACACAAGCAGGGGGAGTGGGAGAGGGAGAAGCAGGCTTCCTGCTGAGCAGGGAGTCCGATGCAGGGCTCAATCCTAGGACCCTGGGATCATGACCTGAGCTGAAGGCAGACACTTAACGACTGAGCTACCCAGGCACCCCAAACTATTGTGTTCTAACTGCACTGTTCACTGTTTCTGAGACACACATTCTTTCACATGAATTTTTAAGAATCACTCATGTATCAGCTTCCCCTAAGATAATCCCATTCAAGTTTTGACTCAGATTTTATTCAATTGATATATTAGTTTTGAAGTATTAGACACCTTTATAATTTTTAATATTCCCATCTAGAAACGTGGTGTTTCTGCTAAGTCTGTTTTATGTGCTTTTGTAGTTTCTTTCTAAATAAGTCTTGCATGTATTTTATATCTTCTAGCTCATTACTACAATAACATTGTTATTTTATTCTGTAACTGACCATCTTGCTGAACTCTGATAGGTTCTAGTAGGTTTTAATTTGGTTCTCTGATTTTCTAGATAGATAATCATATGATCGCACAAATAACTTGGTCTCATTCTTTCCAAATTTTCCCCTCCCGCCTTTCTTCCCTGCTGCCTTCTTCTCCTCTCTCATTCTAAGCTGAATTGAATTAGAACAACCAGAAGAGGGGCGCCTGAGTGGCTCGGTCGGTTAAGCATCTGCCTTTGGCTCAGGTCATGATCCTGGGGTCCTGGGACTGAGCCCAGCATCGGGCTCCCTGCTCAGCAAGGAGTCTTCTTCTCCCTCTCCCTCTGTCTCCCGGCTTGTGCTCTCACTCTCTCTGTCAAATAAATAAATAAAATCTTAAAAAAAAAAAAAAGAACAACCAGAAGAGGGTAAAATACTTAATGAAATACTAAAGATAGTCTAATAATGATGGGAACCAAATGAATAGAATATAATAGTTGTATTGCTGCTTTGATAATTATGAAATTTCTAGAGGACCGAGGTTTTCAAAGCTATATACAAGAACATGTGGGGGACAAAGCACTTCCCTCGTCAGCAGAGGCCCCATGGGTTTTCTCTGCAGAATTTTCATAGCATTGTCACTCGCGTGAACTGTCTAGCACCAAACAGCAGTCTCTCATGTGCTCCACGATGTCTTATGTATTTCCATTTTATTTTTCCACACTTAAAGCTCTTGAGTCAAGGGCCACATCTGAAAAGCATATACTGTATAATTATTAAGCAACTACTTGTTGATGACATTTTTAGGCCTTAGACCAGTATTGAAATACCTATTTATGCAGTTCATCAGTACAAGATAAAATATTAGATGCCTTTTCTTTAAGCCACAGAGGTCAAAGAAGTCAAATACAGTATCTTCAGGAGGAAAATGTTACAAAAAGCTTCATTATATTCAAGCTTCTTGTAGAAGGCTACTGTTGGCAGGAAGGAAGACTGTTCTTTGTTCTTCAGTATACTATTTTCTTTTTGTCGACTTTCTTTTTCAGAACACTGGCAACAGTAGCTTTTTACTTGTTTTGTTTTGCAATACTGGTGTGGAGGTTCATGTAATGTAAGTGTTTTACTGTTTATTCAAGTGCTGTATTGATTTTTTTTTTTAAGATTTTATTTATTTATTTGACAGAGAGAGACACAGTAAGAGAGGGAACACAAGCAGGGGGAGTGGGAGAGGGAGAAGCAGGCTCCCCGTGGAGCAGGGAGCCCGATGTGGGACTCGATCCCAGGACCCTGGGATCATGACCTGAGCCGAAGGCAGTCGCTCAACCGACTGAGCCACCCAGGCGCCCTATATTGATTTTTTTTATAAGTTATTTTTTTAGAGCAGTTTTAGGTTTACAGGAAAATTGAGAGGAGGGTACAGAGATTTCCTATATACCCTCCACCCCATGCATGACCTCCCCCACTAGCAACATCCCCCACTGGAGTGGGGCACTTGTTACAGTTGGTGAGCCTGCTCTGACACATCCTAACCACCCAGAGTCCACAGCTTACATTAGGGGTCCCTCTTGGTGTACATTCAGTGACTTTGGACAAATGTATAATGGCATGTATCCACCATTAGAGTATCGTACAGAGTAGGTTAACTGCCTTAAAAATCCTCTGCTCCACCTATTCATCCCTTTCTCTCCCACCACCCCAACTTGTGGCAGCCACTGATCTTTTTACTGTCTCCATAGTTTTGCCTTTTTCAGAAGGTCATATAGTTTGACTCATACAGCATACAGCCTTTTCAGATTGGCTTCTTTCACTTAGTAATATCCATTTAAAGTTCCTCCATGTCTTTATGGCCAATAGCCCGTTTCTTTTTAGCACCAAATAATATTTCATTGTCTGGATGTACCAGTTTATCCATTTACATCTGGATTACTTCCAAGTTTTGATAATTATGAGTAAAACTGCTGTAAACACCTGTGTGCTGGTTTTTGTATGCACATAAGTTTTCAGCTCCTTTGGATAGATACCAAGCAGCACAATTGCTGGGCTATAATTCATGTTTTTGTTCTGGTCTTTGTGGCCTGTGCATTTAAAAATATATGTTATTATTGGGTCTAAGACTGTGAGCACCTAAAAGTTAAAGACTATATCTCTGTTTTTTATAAGCTGGCATATGAAATGAGAAGTCTAGCACATATTTTGATTCTATTATTCAGTTTTTAACTTAATTTCTCAGAGTGTCAACGTGATCATCTGTTTACTGTAGTGTGGAGTCCCCCATCTCTAATATACCTTTTAATCTTCGATTTAATCTTAGAACTCGTTGACAGCTGGCAGCTTTTAAGAAAAAAGCCTGAGGTTAGATGGGAGGGACTTGAATTTCCAGATTTCCAAAGAAGCAATAGGAGGCCCTGCTTGTAGCTATTTATTTCTTCTTGTGTTTTCATCCTGGATCATTTCCATAAAGCTGAAACATTACCATCTTAGAATTAGAAGAGATCTGAAGTCATTTCACAAATAACTTCTGTCCCAATACAAAAATCTCTTCAGTAGTACCTCTGGCAGATAATTTTCCACCCTCTATTTAATTATTTCCAACAATGAGGAGCCTGAGGTTTTCTGAGATAATATACTTTTATTGAGTAGTTTTTAGCATCTGAAAGTAATTCCTTTTACTGGACCAAAATATGCCTACCTGTATTTCTGCTCATGAGCAGTGGTCCTGCCCTCTGGAACCAGAGAGTAAGTACACTGAGAGAAATAATCTTCCTAGGTTTAATAATATCTATAAGCTCTCTCTCTTTTTGCACCTTTCCCCTTCGTTCCCCAACTCGTCTTTATTAGGCTAGACACCACTTCACTTAGCTATTCCTATGACAAGCTTCAAGTCTCCTGGAAAAATTAATTCATTAAAAGTAAGAGTCCTTCGAAGTTTTTTTTTTCCCTCATATCTGTGGCTGGCTTAAGGTCTCATGCATAGGGGTGCCTGAGTGGCTCAGACTCTGGGACCATGACCCGAGCCGAAGGCAGACACTTAACGACTGAGCCACCCAGGCGCCCCATATATTTTTCATTTTTTGAGGAACCTCTATTCTGTTCCATAATGGTTGCACCAGTTTACATTCCCACCAGCAGTGCATATGGGTTCCCTTTTCTCTACATCCTTGCCAGCATTTGTTATCTCTTGTCTTTTTGATGATAGCTATTCTTACAGAAGTGAATTGATATCTCATTGTGGTTCTGATTTATATTTCCCCGATGATTAGTGATATGTTCTCTTCTAGGAATGTTACAGTTTTAGGTCTTATGTTTATGTCCTTAATTCATTTTGAGTTAATTTTTATGAGTGTTGTAAGATAGAGATCCAATATCATTCTTTTGCATGTGGCTGTCTAGTTTTCCCAGAACGATTTATTGAAAAGACTGTCCTTTCCCCATTGAGTATTCTTGGCTTCCTTGTCAAATGTTAGTTGACCTTATATGAGTGGATTGATTTCTGGGCTCTCACTTCTGTTCCATTGGTCTGTGCATCTGTTTTTATGCTAATACCATACTGTTTTGATTATTACAGCTTTGTAATATAGTTAGAAATCAGGAAGTGTGTTACCTCCAGCTTTGTTCTTTCTCAAGGTTGTTTTTTCTACTCAGGGTCTTTTGTGGTTCCATATGAATTTTAGGATTGTATTTTCTATTTCTGTGAAAATTGCCATTGGAATTTTGATAGAGATTATATTAAATCTATAAATGGCTTTGGGTAAAATAGACATTTTAACAATATTAACTCTTCGTATTTATGAACACAGATATCTTTCCATTTATTTGTGTCTTTTTCAACTTATTTCCTCACTGTCTTAGAGGTTTCATTGTACAGATCTTTCTCCTCCTTGGTTAAATTTATTCCTGGGTATTTTATTGTTTTTGATGCTATTGTAAATGGATAATTTTCTTTATTTCTTTTTCAGATAGCTCGTTGTTAGTGTATAGAAATGCATAGAATGATTTTTGTATGTTGATTTTGTATCCTGAAACTTGACTGAATTTGTTCATTGGTTCTAAAAGGTTGTTGTTTTTTGTTTTGTTTTTTGGTTAGAATTTCAAGTTGAAAATAACAGAGAATAAAAGATTATATCAGATGAATATACTGGGTTTGTATGTTAGCAATACGAGGGAGTAGCTTACAGTCTGACTGTACAGTAGGATAGTCAGAGTGGCATGCCTAGAGCCGCATATTGTGTTGAGCATATAACCAGAAAATACGGGGCAGCTGCACTTAATACTTCTTGTGAGAGAATGGGAATATCTTCTCCTGAAAAAATTACTACTTTTGCTTTTGTGAAGTAGTAGAAGAGAATGAAAGTGATTACTTTGAGCAGATCTTTAAATATTTTTGTCATATATAAGTAAAGTCAATTTATGCTTGAGCCTTTCCCTGTGTAAATATATACTAGGAAGGCAGTTGGAAGTAGTAAGTGGACAGTCAGACATATAGAAGATGTCAAGAGAAGATTCATTCTCTTCTATATTCTTTGTAGCACAGTTGTCTAATAAGCTCTTTAGAACCACAGTAGTTGATCTGGATATTTAGGGATTTTTTTTTTTCCCAAAGACAAAGATGGTATTGCTACTTTTCTTTTCCCTCTCCCTCTGTAGAAACATTCTAAATACCAAGTAGGTTTTTTTTTCTTTTTTAAAAAAAAAATATATATGTTTAAATTTTTATCTAAGTTGGTTCCATACCCAAGGTGGGGTTCAGACTTCACAACTCTGAGATCAGGTCACACGCTCCACTGACTGAGCCAGCCAGGCGCCCAAGTATTTTTCTAAGAGGGAATTTTCTAGCTGTTTTAACTGGAATTAAAGACTTTATTTGG
Source organism: Neomonachus schauinslandi (assembly GCF_002201575.2). Lineage (NCBI taxonomy): Eukaryota > Metazoa > Chordata > Mammalia > Carnivora > Phocidae > Neomonachus > Neomonachus schauinslandi. The sequence continues at coordinate 9,158,990 of NC_058408.1, read as the reverse complement.
GGGATGCCTGGGTGGCTCAGTTGTTAAGCGTCTGCCTTCAGCTCAGGTCATGATGATCCCAGAGTCCTGGGATCGAGCCCCACATCAGGCTCCCTGCTCCGCGGGAAGCCTGCTTCTCCCTCTCCCACTCCCCCTGCTTGTGTTCCCTCTCTCGCTGTCTCTCTCTCTGTCAAATAAATAAATAAAATCTTTAAAAAAAGACTTTATTTGGATAATTTAGCTGAGGTAGTCATACATTTCTCTAATATTATGAAGTATCACTCTCCTTAATCACATTTTTATAATTTTCATTATTGACTGATTATATTACTTATTCGTAGAAAAGTGTAAAAGAAGCTAATATCCCCAGGACCTCAACATAAATGCTGATAAGCATTTTCTTGCAGCTTTTTTCTGTGTTTCTCTTTTTTTTTTAAAGATTTTTTTTTTTTTATTTGAGAGAGAGGGAGAGAGAGCATGAGAGGAGAGAGGGTCAGAGAGAGAAGCAGACTCCCCGCTGAGCAGGGAGCCCAATGTGGGACTCCATCCAGGGACTCCGGGATCATGACCTGAGCCGAAGGCAGTCGCTTAACCAACTGAGCCACCCAGGCGCCCTCTGTGTTTCTCTTTTAGAAATATCTCTCTTTTCTATTTTAGAAAAAGTAAAAAGAATACTTTCCAACACTAATAGTATGTTAAAAGTTATCTGAGAATATTGTGTATGAATTTTAAGACTCTGCTTTTTTCGTTCACCACTATATACTCCATGAATTTCTATTCAGAAATGTTTAGCTTGTTTAAGAGGTGTATTGGGAGCCTCTGGGTCTTGGAACAGAGGGTTCTTAAAATCTTACTGGTGCCATGGTTCCGAGCAGTGATTCTCTGTGATTCTCGGGCGCCTGGGTGGCTCAGTCATTAAGTGTCTGCCTTCGGCTCAGGTAATGGTCCAGGGGTCCTGGGATTGAGCCCCCACATCGGGCTCCCTGCTCAGCGGGAAGCCTGCTTCTCCCTCTCCCACTCCCCCTGCTTGTGTTCCGTCTCTCACTGTCTCTCTCTCTCTCTGTGTGTCAAAAAATAAATAAAATCTTAAAAAAAAAAAAAGGAATAGTGATTCTCAAAGTATGGTCTGGGGGTTCCTAGAGCTCTTTGAGACTCTTGGGAAGTCCTTGAGATGAACATTACTGCCGGAATAATTCTAAGATGTTATTTTTCTTTTTTATTCTTACTCTCTTTTTAGTGTACAGTGGAATTTTCCAGAGGCTTCAGGGCTCTATGATGTGTATTATTGCAACAGCCTGAATACTGAAGCAGCTATGAGAATCCAGCAGTATTCTATTAAACAAAACATGAAAGACATTTGCCAAAAGAAAAGAAAAAGCCTTTCTTTTCACTTTGTTTTGGAAAAGATGGTTATTTTTCATAAAAATATTTGTGTTAACATATGAATTTATTGCCACCTTTTGAATGATTTAGTAAATATTTTTTAACATTCCTCAGTTTTAATTTATAGAGAAGTTAAATAGTGATAGCTATAACCTTGAAACAATGTAGGGAATCTCAATTTTTCAGTGTTCAAGGCTTCTGATACTGAAAAAATTAAGAATCACTAGTTTAGAAAAAGATTGATGGAAAAATCTAGGCCCTTCCTTACATCCTTGTTCTTTAGGTCTCTTTTTAGAATATCATTCTTTGTGCTTGCTTCGGCAGCACATATACTAGATATCATTCTTTGTTTTTTAGAGATCAAGGGACTTAGAGGTCTATTTCTGTCTCAGATTCTTCCCTGGAACTAAGAAGCTTGTCAGTCTTCCAAAAATAACAATTCTTTGTTTTTTCCTTTTTAGATTTGATGGTAGAGTGGTGGCAAAGCTCCCTTTCACCCCCCTTTCCTATATCCAAGGACTGTCTCATCGAAACCTGCTAGGGGATGACACCACAGACTGTTCCTTCATTTTTCTGTATATTCTCTGTACCATGTCAATTCGACAGGTGAGTGACCATATCCAGTATTAAATACATACATTCTTCCTTGCTCTCACACCCTAAATTAGCCTTTACTACTTTAATACTAGAAATGTTTTAGAATCCCAGTGGATCCTCTAAAGCTGTTTTGTTTATTTATTTGTTTGTTTGTTTAAAAGATTATATTCATTTATTTGACACAGAGAGAGAGAGAGAGCACAGAGGGAGAGGGGGAAGCACTCTCCCCGCTGAGCAGAGAGCCTTACGCGGGGCTGATCCCAGGAACCTGGGATCACAACCTAAGCTGAAGGCAGACACTTAACCAACCTAACCTCTAAAGCTGTTTTAAATGTGTATAGGTCTAGATTACTGATCCATTGGGGTGAGAAGTAGCCATAAAACCAAACATGGCTTCCATATCCCATTTTTAGAGCTCTTAGGTTCCTTCTTCATTACAACCATCTAAAGATACAAAGGTGAAGAACGGGTTTGGTCTTCTCGGTATCATTTCTTTTTTTCTTTTTCTTTCTTTCTTTTTTTTTTTAAGATTTTATTTATTTATTTGAGAGAGAAAGAGGGGGGAGGGAGAGCACAGAGGAGAATTAGAGGGAGAAGCAGCTCCCCCCTGAGCAGAGAGCCCAACATGGGGCTCTATCCCAGGACCCTGAGATCATGACCTGAGCCGAAGGCAGATGCTTTACCAACTGAGCCACCCAGGTGCCCCAGTATCATTTCTTCTCTATTATACTCCAGTGCCTTTTGGCACTTCAGGAACACAAATAAATGTAATAATTTGATGATTTTAGGTTATTCACAGTTGAGATACTCAAGTCTGTGTTACAGAATTTACATTTGGCCACCATGATTATCACACATTCATAATGAAAAGCAGTGAGAGCCAAGACAGAAGTATAGATGGTTGAAAGAGCCCAGAGAGAAACCTAACATTTGATTCGTGGGGGAAAATTCAGGCAGAAAGGTTTAGAGAGTGAAGTAGTTTTTGAAATAGGACTTTAAAAAGTGAGAGGGGTTAATTAAAGTCTCTGGCTTAAGAACTTTTTATATTTCAGCTTTGAACACACTGCCATTCAGCAGGCATTGCCATGGGGAAGTTGGCACATGAGACTTGTATTTCTTCTTCTGAATACTGTCAACGGCAGCAGATTTTTTGGTTGGCCTGGCATGTGAGAATAAGTAGGAAATGGAATTATAGTTTGAAACTTGCAAAGATCTTCATGATCTTACTGCTTAATGTTTTCCCCACCTCATCTCTCATCCAACACTCCAGTCATTCTGACTTGCCTGACAGTTTCCATGTCCCACTCACCCAGATTGACTTTTTGTGAATGCTCTTCCTTCTGTCTGGCTGCCTCCCACCTCCTCCTTTTGTAGATTAAGTGCAGCCAGGTCTCAAGACTTCCTGGCATCATTTTCTGACACTTAACTGCTTTCTGAAGGATAGATGTGAGAGAGGAGCCTGACAAGGTGGAGAAATACCAGAAGACTATCTGAATTGTCTAGCATAAAATCATTATGTTCTGAACTATTGCCATGATGAGAGGGATGAAAAAGACGGGGCAAAGTTGAGACATACATGGAGGTAAAGCAGGAGAAAGGAGAAAGTAACTCAAGTCCCACGTGTGGCTTTGGGGACCAAATGGAGACTAGTGTCAGTAAGAGGGGAGGAATAGAGGAATGAAGAGTAGCTTGGTTAGAAGATGAGCCATTGGAGATGTTTATAGAGCAGCTAAGTGGGTATGTCCACCAGAAGTTGTGTTCTTGTGTAGCTGAGGTGTATACTACATCTTTCGAAAATGTCTCTGTAGTGAAGCATTTTATTTAGTCTATCTAAACATGAAAACCAAGACATTAACAACATAGATCTCTTTTGTTGGTTTAGCAGCGATCCGTTGATTTCCAGAATATTGCTCTTAAATTTGATTATTTAAATCTGAAATTTTTAATTGTAGCTTATGTCCAAATATTAATAAAACACAATGATGTATACATTCTGCTTTAAGCAACTAAGAACAATTCTACTTTAAATTACATTCAGATATTACGACTTTATGTGTGATGGCTCACAGTAGTCATTTTAGATGCGCCATTTGCATTGCTACCTAGAAATCACTGTTTCAGACAGTGATTAGAGTTTTTAAAGTGTAGAGTTTTTAAAATGAAAGAAATGTTAAGAATGATCATTGAGAAAGTTCAGCTCAAGCTGGTCTTTAAACTCCTTTCTGTTATTTCAGAGAGTCTGGTGAGGTGTTTGTTTAGCAGTTAATTTTATCAGGAATGCAATGCTCATTTACCATGGCGGTCAGCAAATTTTTTGTTAAGGTCTGGATCATAAATATTTTTGTATTTCCTTTTCAGACCAGACCATACACTCTGTTGTAACTACTCAAGTCTGCCGTTATAGTATGAAAACAGTCCTAGACAGTATGTAAATGAATGAGTGTGGCTGTGTTCCAGCAAAACTTTATTTACAAAACTGGGCAAGGGGCCAGTCATAGTCTGCTAATCCCTGAAGGTTCAGGCAGAGACTGTTGTAACTACTCAGCTCTGCCATTATAGTATGAAAGTAGCCATAGACAATGTGTAAATGAGTATGACTGTATTCCAGTAAACCTTTATTTATAAAAACAGGCAGTGGACCAGCATGATATGCTAACCCCTGAGAACCATAGTGTATAATATGTGCTATAAAGTTAAAATAGGAACAGTAGATCCTAGACTGGCATAGCTTAATAAAATAATTGCTTACTGAGTACAGAGAAAGGGAGGAAAGGGGCAGCAACCCCCCCCCTCCACACACACGCATATAGTCAATGTGTTTTGAGCCAGGAAGAATGCATACTCATAATTTTTTTTAAAGATTTTATTTATTTATTTGACAGAGAGAGAGACAGCGAGAGAGGGAACACAAGCAGGGGGAGTGGGAGAGGAAGAAGCAGGCTTCCTGCTGAGCAGGGAGCCTGATGCAGGGCTCGATCCCAGGACCCTGGGATCATGACCTGAGCTGAAGGCAGACGCTTAACGACTTAGCCACCTAGGCACCCCCATACGCACAATTTTTATTTCTACTTGTCCCATTCCATGCACTGATATTAATAAGAGAAAAGTATAGAAGAGCAATAGTATTGCATAGCTAATATAACAGTGTTGTATTTGAAAGATTTCTTTCTTTTGCTATATAGTTTTCTTCCCCAAGATCAATGGTGAGTTCTAACTTGTTGCTGCATCCTGAGTGGTGCTCGTCTTGGGTGGTTAATTTTATTACTCCAATTTTAAACAAGGTATTCTAATATATTTAAAGTCTTAGAAAAATTACTGAAGCGATCTACTTTTATAATTTTTTATTTTACTAGCTGCATATGGTTTCTGTACCTGTTCCTCACTAATTGTTGTTAGCATATGTACTGGAGGATTATGAACTTCTATCCAGTCTGACATACCTTAGCATTTGAAGTGTTACTATGAAAAATATGCTTCTGTCTTTGAATTAAAATGCTTGTTTTATTTCCATGTTTTGTTTTGTTGTTTATTTACTTTTTAGGATTTTAGGATACATGGTAATTGTGAAGATGCCTGTGAAGTGAGCAGCATAAAATAGGAGGCTTTCAGAAATTCAAATTATAGACGTACTATGATTTCCCCAGTGAGGCCATTCTTAGGCAAAGAAGTAGGCCACTTGGTTTCAGATACACACTGTGGCATAAAGTAGTTTTAAGAGAACATAATGAATTGGGGTTTTTTGTTTACTTGTTTGGGGATATAAAGTGGAGTGAGTGATGGGGAAACTAATATAGAATGATTCAAGTTTCCATAATGATTGGTCATATTCTTTTTTTTTTTTTTTTTAGATTTTTATTTATTTATTTGAGAGAGAATGAGAGACAGAGAGCATGAGAGGGAGGAGGGTCAGAGGGAGAAGCAGACTCCCTGCCGAGCAGGGAGCCCGATGCGGGACTCGATCCCGGGACTCCAGGATCATGACCTGAGCCGAAGGCAGTCGCTTAACCAACTGAGCCACCCAGGTGCCCCGGTCATATTCTTCATTGTAGGAGCTTTATCTGTTTTTGTCTACTTGTTATTTTTATCTATATTTTCTCCTTTCCTCTCCAACTCTTCATTGTTTATATATACCTTAAAGTATCTATGTACCTGTCTGTAGTACATAGGATGCACCTGAGACGTGTATGTTAAACGAAGAGTAGGTGCTACACCAAAATAGGAATTTATAAACTTGGCAAACTGGGGTTATACCATTTTTTAGTCCCAAGAGCAAGGTATGAAAATGCATGTTTCTGCCATCCTCACCCACAGAAATTGCTTTTGAGTTTTTACCCATCTGATAGATAAGAATTGCTACCTCGTTGTAGCTTTAATTTGCATTTTGGATTGAGCATCCCTGTTTGTCTAAGAGCTGTTCATATAGTCTTTTCTTTCTTTGGTGGCAAGAGACTTTGTATGCCTTTTGCCTATTTCTCTATTGGGTTGTTGGTCTTTTTCTGAATTTTTAGCTCCTATGTAGGAGATTAGCCCTCTCTGGGTGCTGTAAGTCGCACATAATTTTTCCAGTTTGTCATTTGTGTTTCAGTTTTACTTACAGTGGTATTTGCCACACAAAATTTTGTTTGCTGGATTTTTTTTTTTCCCTTTTTTGATCAAATTTGTCTTTTATAGCTTTTGGATTTTGAATTATGGTTAGAAAGTTCTTCTGCACTCCAAAGTTACAAGGAAATTCATCCTTGTTTTCTATTAGTACTTTTTTGGTTTCATTCTTTGCATTTAAATGATGAGCCAATCCATTTGGAGTTCATACTGGTGTACCTTATTCTTTTTTTGCTCTCTTCTACTTTGCCAACTGTTATGTGATTTTTAGGAAGGAAAACATAAAAACATGGATTCATGTTGAGATCACAGTTTGCCTACTTCTTTTTTTTTTTTTCCAAAAACTAAGAAGCTAGAAGGTCAAAAGAATACAGTGAGGTGAATGATTGGTCTTGAATCTGGTATGCATGTGAATATGACAAATCCCTGCCAACAGCCTAGTAGTATTTTGTCTGGAGTGCCTATCTAAATTCACCTTTGAAATGTGAAGGCCTGTTCAGTCCCGGTGACAAGTGTTTGAGTGGAGGCACTCCTCCTTTCTTCACACCTTCTTTAGATAAGAGGTCTTTTGAAATGTGCTGGTGTCGTAGGGTGGGCTAGGCAGTGTGATCTGAACCATTAGAGTAAAAAATGTGGAGGAGTAGGCCAAACTATAAATGTCATGCCTCGAGAGTCTCAGGGGGTTAAACTTAACCAGTGTGACTGCCTGCGGTAGCCGTATTCCTGCAGAATCCTCCAGCTAACCTCTCGTATGTCCAGATGCTACTTTCTGGTTTCCTATATTCAGTAATTCCAGTGCTGTTAATCTTTCTCGGTTATTGTGTTAAAATAGACATAAAACTTGCTATTTAACCATTTTCAACTGGACAGTTCTATGGCATTAAGTAATTTACATTGTTGTACAACCATCACCACCATCCATCTTAAAACTTTTTCATCTGGGGCACCTGGGTGGCTCAGTCGTTAAGCGTCTGCCTTCGGCTCAGGTCATGATCCCAGGGTCCTGGGATCGAGCCACTCCCCCTGCTTGTGTTCCTGCTCTCGCTATCTCTCTCTCTCTGTCAAATAAATAAATAAAATATTTTTTAAAAAATGTTTTCATCATCCTACATTGAAAATCCTACACTGACCCTCCATTACCCCTACCCCTCAGTCCCTGGCAACCATCATTCTACTTTCTGTCTCTGCAAATTTGACCACTCATATTTGTGGATTTGATTCCATGTAAGTAGAATCATATAATATTTATCCTTTTGTGACTAGCATGTTTTCAAGGTTCATCCATGTTGTACCATGTGTCAGAATTTCCTTCCTTTTCTAAGGCCAAATAATATCTCATTGTGTGTATAGACCCCATCTTGTTTATCCATTCATCTGTCAGTGGACACTGGGTTGCTTCCACCTTTTGCCTGTTGTGAGTAATGCTGCTGTGAGCATGGAATATCAATGTCTGTTTGAGTTCCTGCTTTCACTTCTTTGGGGTATATACCCAGGAGTAGAATTGTTGGGTCATGCTGCAATTTTATGTTTAATTTTTTGAGGATTCCCCAGCTGGTTTCACAGCTACTGCATCATTTTACCCAGGACTGTTCATCTTAAGCCTTCAGTTCACCACCAACCTGAGACCATGTATTAAAGGATAATTTTTCATGTTTTCGTTTCAGTGAATAAAACTATAATTTCATTAGCTCAGGGTTAATTTTTATGCTAAACATGTAAAAACCATGTATATTTTATGCAGGTTACCTCTAGCTTTGGGGGTGGCCTTGCTTGTTTTAACAGAGAAGTCTTCTGATAGTAAATTAGAGTATAGCATCTAGGAGAATGAGAAACATTTCTGTTATTAGTGCCTTGAAACTGTCAGTAGTTTAATTGCTAAAGTGATTAGATACTTTGACCACTGGGTTTCCTGAATTTATGTTTTTAAAGTCTTTTATTTGTGAAAGATTGTGACTGTATTTACATATATCAGTAACATCTCTATAGTGTTAACCAGAATCCACTTCCTTTACTAAATGTGAGTGATGGTGTTATTAAACCAACTAGTTCTATTCCCTTCATGACAATAATGCTCCCCTTATTATGATGGGGGTATAATATTTGGATGAATTAAGGGCATCTCTCTGCTTCAGTCATCTTCCCCCATCCTTAAGAGATCATTATCACATTAGTAATAATTCCTTGACAGAGTGTTCATTTATTTACTCAACAAAATTGAGCATAGACAGGTATCAGGCTCCGGGCTAGGTGCTTATTATACAGTTTTAAACAAAACTGACACATAATTATGGTCCTTGACTTCATGGAACCTTTGTTTCTTTTGAAATTAAAAGGTTAATTTTTCTCCCGATAGCTTCACTTAAAAAATCATTATCAATTATGAGGGTATAGAAATACATTTAGGGGCGCCTGGGTGGCTTAGTCATTAAGCATCTGCCTTGGGTTCAGGTCATGATCCCGGGGTCCTGGGATGGAGCCCCACATCGGGCTCCCTGCTTGGCGGGAAGCCTGCTTCTCCCTCTCCCACTCCCCCTGCTTGTGTTCCCTCTCTCGCTGTGTCTCTCTCTGTCAAATAAGTAAATGAAATCTTTAAAAAAAAAAAAAAACATTTTAAATTTTTTTTTTAAAATTTTTTATTTACTTATTTGAGAGAGTGAGTGAGAGAGAGACAGAGAGAAGGAGTAGGGAGAGGGGCAGAGGACGAGGGAGAAGCAGACTCCCCACTGAGAAGGGAGCCAGACGTGGGGCTCGATCCTGGGACTCCAGGATCATGACCCGAGCTGAAGGCAGACACTTAACCGACTGAACCACCTAGGCACCCCTAAAATTATTTCTATTATATTAGTCATTCAGAGTAGAAGCAGATGAAACCAAGGTTGAACTTTGAACCTAAACTAACACAATTTTATGATGTATTACTAGTTCACATAAGTATTTGTGAATCTGGTTTTCATCTTGTACATATTTTTTCCCATGCTAGGATGTTATTAATTAAATGATTGACCATTGCCTTAAGAGGTTTCAAGGGAAAGCAAAAATAATGCTATACTGATCATATAATCGATTTTAAGATACATTCCTATTTGAGAAACTTTTTTTTTAAAAGATTTTATTTATTTATTTGACAGAGACAGCGAGAGGGAACACAAGCAGGGGGAGTGGGAGAGGGAGAAGCAGGCTTCCTGCTGAGCAGAGAGCCCAATGTGGGGCTCTATCCCAGGACCCTGGGATCAAGACCTGAGCCAAAGGCAGAAGCTTAATGATTGAGCCACCCAGATGCCCCCCTACTTCAGAAACTTTAAAGTGATGGGGAGAGAGGAGGAATGCATTGGAAGGTTGAGGAGGTACAGTGTTTGGGGTAAAACACCAGTGTTTGAATCTTGTTGCTACTTTATTGGCTAAGTATCCTTGGGAATGTCAACCTCTTGGAGTCTCTCTCAGTCTCAGTTTTCACAAAGGTGAAAGGGGGTTGGTGGACAACCTCACCATGTTATGATAATCAGAAGACAGTGACACAGAATGTTAGCAGTTCTTAGCGTCACATTTTTTTAAAAGATCAATTAGTGCCCCCTCCTCTGGGGTATCAAAAACTAATGATGTACTGTATGGTGACTAACATAATAAAATAAAATAAAAAATAAATAAAATTAATATTTGTTCCCCAGCCCAAGATAGGATAAAGTTGCTTTTTATAGATTGAAACAGGGTGATACATCATTAACTGAAAATAAATCTAATTACCTTTTCTCATTTTATCTTTCTCCTTTTTTAAAATTCCTTAGTGCTTAGTGAACAAATGATTAAGCTGCCTTGACCTTCACACCACCAACTATTTCTTTTGTATGAATTTGCAGCAGCGGAAATGGTAGGTTTGCCAGCTTCCAGCAGGGGTGTTAAGTTAGTCCAGGGTAGTGACGGAATTCAAGAATAGAAGGAAATTTCCTTAATTCCCAAAATTAAAGTACTTGCTTTTTTTTATTTTCTTCTTCTTATGAGTCAGTAATAGATTGTGTAAATGGTGATCTCCTCTATAAAAAGTGCTCTAAATCTCAGTAAAAACCCAAGTAAACTTACCTGGTAAACAGCTAAGGGGAAAACTGGCTTACTCTTATGAATTTATAGAACTGTAAAACCTATGAATGGAATGCTCTTTCTTTGAAAGCAAAAAGGATTAGTGGTTCTGAGGAAGAATGGAAGAGTTTTATTTTTTTTTTCTTTTTTCACCCATATCTTAACATATAACTTTATGTATGTATGACTGTATCTGAAAAAGTATCCGTGAGAATTTGTCATTGTCTCTTTGAACAGGTATATGTGCTCAGAAGAGTGATAAAAATAAATTTTTATTTTTTTTCACTCTTGGCTTGCTTAGGGCAAAGAATTTTGATGTGCCCTGTGTATGTATAAAAGCAGGTTCTAATTATGTCATGTCAGTATATTTAAAGCCATCAAAATGAGAAGATCAAATGCCTGCCATCTCCTGTTCCTCATCATTAACATATGTCACTTTATTTAAGACTTAGAGCTTAGTTCATTAATGTATAGCTCATCTACAAGCAGAGTGTTTTCATTTTTAGTACTTAAGTTCAAATCAGTTAGAGAATGCAGGTGGTTCAGAAAATGATAGCTTAACTAGCAAGTGAGAAGAACAGATTATTCGGCATTACCTTAACCTGATCTCTTTGTGAGTTGTTTCAGTGCATGAGTTCAAGGCTTTATTTAGAATATTGCCTGTCATTGCTGAAGAGTGATTCAAGTCTTTATACAATGCCAGGAATTCTTCTTTGATGCTGAGAGTACAGGGTAAAAAGCAATGGTTTCTACCTTTGTGAAATTCATAATCTGTATGGAAAGACAGACCCATAAGTAATAGTAGAGTATGATTGATGCCCTTGATGTGTGTGTGCATGTACAAAATGGTATCAGAAAAAAAAAAAAAAAACATGCTATGGAAGCAAAATGGCTAAGGGATGAAACTAAAATTTTATACAAAGGGGCCATTTTAGTTCTATCTTGTAGGATGAGTAGGGCTTTTCCAATCTTATCAGAGCATTTTTTTTTTCAAGATTTTATTTATTTATTTGACACAGAGAGAGGGAGATAGTGAGAGAGAGAGCACAAGCGAGGGAGCAGCAGACAGGCAGAGGGAGAGGGAGAAGCAGTCTCTCTGCTGAGCAAGGAGCCCGATGTGGGACTCGATCCCAGGACCCTGGGATCATGACCTGAGCCGAAGGCAGACGCTTAACCAACTGAGCCACCCAGGCGCCCCAGAGCATTTTTTTTTTAAGGTTTTTATTTATTTATTTGATAGAGCACAAGTAGGCAGAGCAGCAGACAGAGGGGCAGGCAGAGGGAGAGGAGAAGCAGGCTCCCCGCCGAGCAGAGAGCCCAATGCAGGGCTCGATCCCAGGATCCTGGGATCGTGACCTGAGCTGAAGGCAGACGCTTAACCGACTGAGCCACCCAGGCGCCCCTTATCAGCATTCTTGGCATCAGAAGTAGTATGAGTAAAAGCATGGAGGCTTGAAAGTGTGTAGTGAGTAGAAGACTTCTGAGTGCGGAATTGTTGGTGGAATATAACAGGAGCTGAGCATGCCGCTGCTTAATGTTAGTCCCCCATAGTACAGCATCAGATTATTCCTTTGTCTCTCACTCTCTCTAAGTGTTTCTTTCTTTCTTTTTTTTTTAAAGATTTTATTTATTTATTTGACAGAGAGAGACACAGCGAGAGAGGGAACACAAGCAGGGGGAATGGGAGAGGGAGAAGCAGGGTTCCTATGGAGCAGAGAGCCCGATGTGGGGCTCGATCTCAGGACGCTGGGATCATGACCTGAGCCAAAGGCAGACGCTTAACGACTGAGCCACCTAGGCACCCCTCTAAGTGTTTCTTATAGTGTAAGTCTGCTGGTGACAAATACTCTTGATCTTCATTTATCTGAAGGTATTTTTATTTTCTCTTTAAAGTATATTTTCACTGGATATGGAATTCTGGGTTGATTGGGTTTTTCTCATTTGTTTGTTTTAATCCTTTCAACATTTTATTTTATTTATTTATTTGTTTTTATTTATTTATTTGACAGAGAGAGACACAGAAAGAGAGGGAACACAAGCAGGGGGAGTGGGAGAGGGAGAAGCAGGCTTCCCACTGAGCAGGGAGCCCGATGGAGGGCTCGATCCCAGGACCCCGGGATCATGACCTGAGACAAAGGCAGACGCTTAACGACTGAGCCACCCAGGCGCCCCTCCTTTCAGGATTTTATTTTATTTATTTCTTTTTTTAAGATTTTACTTATTTATTTGACAAAGACAGAGATAGTGAGAGCAGGAACACAAGCAGGGGGAGTGGGAGAAGGAGAAGCAGGCTTCCCACCGAGCAGGAAGCCCGATGTGGGACTCGATCCCAGGACCCTGGGATCATAACCCGAGCCGAAGGCAGACGCTTAACGACTGAGCCACCCAGGAGCCCTCCTTTCAGCTTTTTAAAATGCCTTTCCACTATCTTCTGGCCTCCATTGTTTCTGATGAGAAGTCTTTCATATCTTTGTATCCCTATAGATAATGTGTCACTTTTCTCTGCCTGCTTTTAAATTTTTTTTTCTTTAAGTTTGGTTTTCAGCAGTTTGGCTGGATATGCCTAGGGTATTACATTTTTTTTTAAATGCTGCTAGAGTTTTTTTCCTGCCCGTTCCTTCTCTCTTCTTTTCTGATTCCAGTTTCTTACATGTCTGTCTTTTCAGTATGGTCTAAGAGGACCCTGAAGCTCTGTTCAATTTTTAAAAATCTTTTCCTCTCTGTTCTTTAGATAGGATAATTTCTGTTAATCCGTGTTTAGTTTACTGACTTCTCTGTCATCCCTCATCTGAGTTATCCTTAAGTGCACACAATGATTTTTAAATTTTGATATAATATTTTTTAGTTCCAGAATTTCCATTCTGTTCTTTTTTTGCTATCATTTTTCCTTGCTGAGATTTCCTATTTCTTAATTTATTATGAACATACTTTATGCCCTTTGGCATAGTTATTTAGCTGCTTTTTTTTTTTTAAGATTTTATTTATTTATTTGAGAGAGAGAGACAGCACTTGAGAGCAGAGGTGGGGAGGGGCAGAGGGTGAGGAAGAGAGAGGATCTCAAGCAGACTCTGCGCTGAGTATGGAGCCTGAAGCGGGGCTCGATCACATGACCCTGAGATGATGACCTGAGCGAAACCAAGAGTCGGACACTTAACCGACTGAGCCACCCAGGTGCCCCTATTTAGCTGCCTTAAAATACAGACCTTATCTACTGATTGTAACATTTGGATAATCTGAAGATTGGACTCTGTTGCCTGCTTTCTTAAGTATGGGTCAAGTTTCTTGTTTGTTGGTATATCTAATTATTTTGGATTGTATCTTGGACATTGTTATGATAGGTGTCTATTATTCTTTGGAAGAGTGCTCAGGTTTTTAGTTAAGCAGGAAGTTAACTTGTCACTCAAACTCTATACTCTGTCTCCTTTCTTGTAGGCAGTACCTGAAATCTCAGTTATTTGAGTCTCAGCTAGGCTACTTGAAAGCTGTCTCACACTTGGCATAGTTTAAGAGATTTGGGCAGAGTTTAAATGTAGTTGTGAACTTCTCCTCTGTTAACTGTTTTCCAAGAGTTTCTCACTCGGTTTTAAGCTGCTGTGGTCACCCAAATCCCTGTCTTTTGGTTTTTCAAACCAGTGAGACTTAAGTTTCATTCTGAGTTTTAGATACCCCACTCTGTACCAGCCACATCCTACCATTCGTTACAGGATTAAAAATACATTACATACGTTGAGTACATATATAATATACAAACATACATCTTGTCTTCCTGCGCTAAACTACAATTCAGAACATTCTCCTTGACTGATCCTCAGATGAAGGGCTAAACGGGATCTAAGGGAAGTTTTACTGGAAAGGTGGTTAGGAGAGAGACAGAGATTTGGATTGTCACTTGATCACCTGACATACCCCCATCCCTCAAAAAAAAGACCTTTATTATAAGCAAGGCCTTTAGACAACCTAGGACAGAAAAGTTCATCAGCATTACAAAGGAAGTGGCATTACTCTAGTGCAGATTTGATGTGCTCATGTTCCTTTCAGAATTTTGATTTCCACTTTGCAAGATGTGTGTTGAAATCTGCAATATAATTTGTTAGAACATAGTCACATTCTAGAATGTTAGAGCCACAGGGACTTTGGCTTCTTGAAGGTGCTTGATGGGAAGCTTGAAGGGCCCAGCAGGAGGCCTCAGGTCCCTAACAGTATTTTATCTGTTTTCTGTAGAGGGTTTTTTCATGAGATTTTGTTTAAAGAAAGGATTCTGTGGCCTAAAGGGTTGAAAGTGATTGATCTAGTGATCCCTCTTCTTTCCAGGGGGTTGGGCAACTGAGATTCGGTAAGGTGAGAAGACTTTGCCTTATTGCTGCTTTGCCTGGTTTGCCTGTACTGGGACTCAAGTCTTCTGATTGCTGACCCAGTAGTGTTTCGGGTACCCCAGTGTACTGCCATTGTTCTCAGTAAATATTTCATCTCTACATCATTCTCTAAAACATCTAATTTAGATAGAATGTGAAAACCCTAGGTTGTTGGGTGGGGCCATCTGAGGTGATCGGATTTCCATACAGCTTTATGGATCTAGTAAAGATTATGTTACGGGAACTTGATGAGAAATTGTAATCAATTGGAAGTGAAGGCTGGTTGGTTGATGCCAGAGAAACTAACAAAGAATAAACTAAGGCTTGCCATGGCTGAGTTATTTTAGTTAAATGACTAAGGAATAACATTTAGCAGAATGTATTTATGGCTAGTGACCTGGGTCTTCCCAAAATATCCAGTTAGCAACCAACAACTTCCTTTTCTTGATCACCGGTTCTTATCCTTTGCGAAGAGGAAGGAACGCAAATCCTGTAATGGTATTTTTCTGGGTTTCCTGCCAATTGAAGGCATGATTATGGGAAAATGTTTTTCCTTTGTTTTTCCCTTCTGACATACACTCCTTAGTTGTTACCCTATTACACAAGACAGAACAGAAATTCAAAATAATTGTTTTATATTTTTCTATAACCTTACCAAATCTTACTGTATTTTGCATGTATATTAAGTATTCTTCCATACCATCTTTATAATATATTAAAGCTTTTGTCTTGGGGTGCCTGGGTGGCTTAGTCATTAGGCGTCTGCCTTCGGCTCAGGTTGTGATCCCAGGAGCCTGGGATCCAGCCCTACATCGGGCTCCCGGCTCCATGGGAAGCCTGCTTCTCCCTCTCCCTCTATGCCCTTGTGTTCCCTCTCTCGCTGTCTCTCTCTGTCAAATAAATCAATAAAATCTTAAAAAAAAAAAAAAGCTTTTGTCTTTTAGCAAAATGCATATCTCTAAGCTAAATCTTACTAAGAAGCCCTGAAAAATTGGAGGAGAATTAGGAGATTATAGGAAAGCAGTCAGGTCAAGTTTAATGGATAAGGTTGTTGAAAGACATAATGGAGATAATGTATACAAAAGTATCTGCTACAGTGTGTCATGCTCAGTAAGAATTTATTGAATCACTCTGACAGTTGACTCTTTTCCTCATCTGCATATAAGGATAATAAGCCTGCCTCACTGAGCTGTTGTGAGGATTGAATGAGAACATTCATGTGAAGTACTTAAAACAATACCTAGCCCTTTGAGATAGCACCCATAGAAATATTCACCTTTATTTTAAATTACCTGTTTAGGGGTATCTGGGTGGCTCAGTCGGTTAAGCATCTGCCTTTAGCTCAGGTCATGATCCCAGGGTCCTGGGATCGAGCTCTGTGTCAGACTCCATGCTCAGTGGAGAGTCTCCTCCCTCTCCCTCTGCTACCCGCCCTGCTCGTGCTTGCTCGCTCGCTCTCAAATAAATAAAATCTTTAAAAAAAAATTTTTTTTTTTTTAGATTTTATTTATTTGAGAGAGACAGAGATAGTGAGATAGAGAGCACAAGTGGGGAGGAGAGGGAGAAGCAGGCTCCCCACAGAGCAGGGAGCCCGATGTGGGACTCGATCCCAGAACCCGGGGATCATGACCTGAGCCGAAGGCAGATGCTTAACCGACTGAGCCACCCAGGCGCCCTAAAAAATTTTTTAAAAATAGGGACGCCTGGGTGGCTCAGTCAGTTGAACATCTGCTTTCGGCTCAGGTATGATCCCAAGGTCCTGGATTGAGCCCCGCATTGGGCTCCTTGCTCAGCGGGGAGTCTGCTTCTCCCTCTGCCTGCCACTCCCCCTGCTTGTACTCTCTCTCTCTGACAAATAAATAAAATCTTAAAAAAAATTTTTTTTAATAAATTATCCTGTTTAGCAATATTTCAAAAAGTTGGCGACAAGGAATGAGAAAAGGATATATAAACTGTTATTTTTTATATATCTTTACAGTTTTTATTTTTTATTTTTATTTTTTTATTTTTAAGATTTTATTTATTTATTTGACAGAGAGAGAGACTCAGCGAGAGAGGGAACACAAGCAGGGGGAGTAGGAGAGGGAGAAGCAGGCTTCCATCGGAGCAGGAAGCCCGATGCGGGGCTCGATCCCAGGACCCTGGGATCATGACCTGAGCCGAAGGCAGACGCTTAATGACTGAGCTACCCAGGCGCCCTCTTTACAGTTTTTATATGCATTTTGTATAGACTATTTTTTAGAGCAATTTTAGGTTCCCCACAAAATTGAGCAGAAGGTACAGAGATTTCCCATCTCGTCCCTGCCACCTCGTGCACAGTCTCCCCAACCACAACCCCCAGCACCAGAGCACTGCATTTGTTCTAGTCAGTGAACTTACAGTGACGCTTCTTTGTCACCCAGAGTCCATAATTTATTTTAGGGTTCACTCTGGGTGTTGTACATTTTGTGGGTTTGAATTTATATGCATTTATTTATTTTTTTAAAAGATTTTATTTAAGAGAGAGACAGAGCATGAGCAGGGGGAGGCAGGGCAGAGGAAGAAGCAGGCTCTCCACTGAGCAGGGAGTCCGATGCGGGGCTCGATTCCAGGACCCCAAGGTCATGACCTGAACCAAAGGCAGACGCTTCATTGACTGAGCCACTCAGGCACCCCTGCATTTATTTACTTAATGATGTAACATACTCATGTGCTCATACGTAATCTTCATAACAGCATGTTTTTATAGGCCAGGACTGCTACAAGATCTTTTTTATTACTAAGATAATGATCTCTTAGAGAGTGGTTTAATAGAGGAAAGCTGTACTTTGAGTTGTATGTCAGTTCACGTCCTGACTTGTAACCTCTCTGTCTCAATTTTCTCATCTCCAGAGCAAGGATAACTGAGGACTGGCATCTAGTCCTTAGAACTATTTGTAAACTTTAAGGTGCATAGAAATGTTGGATGGTATTACTACTGTGGAGAGAGAATGGTGACCTCTTCTTTTTTACCCATCTTTTTTGCATCTTGAGAGCATCAGTTAGCTCCTACACCAAAAAGACTTCACGGACAGGGAAGCAGAGAAAATCTTATCTAAGAAAACCATCAAAAGCCCTGGGTTCATTTGTGAAACTATAGGAATTTAAACAGATTGTTTAGAATTTCACTAAAGGATAAGATTGCATGTAGTACATAGAAAGCATTTATAGTAAAATACAAATACTTGAGTAATGTAACATTGATAAACTTAGTGTTCCCAAAGGAAGCCTGTGACAAGAGCCACAGGAGAACAAAGTATAGAGCTGCCTGGATTTCCATGAACTTCAGCCTTGCCAATAAAGTGTGTCCGTTTTAATGTTTTTGTTGCTGTTTGAGCTCTTTCCCATCTAGAGCGGTGGACTTGTATCCAGTAGTCATTTAGATGCTTTTATTTCATAAATAGGACGTCAGGGCGCCTGGGTGGCTCAGTCGTTAAGCGTCTGCCTTCGGCTCAGGTCATGATCCCAGGGTCCCTGCTTCTCCCTCTCCCACTCCCCCTGCTTGTGTTCCCTCTCTCGCTGTGTTTCTCTGTCAAATAAATAAATAAAATCTTAAAAAAAAAAAAAAAAGACGTCAACAGTCTACCCTTCAAAATATTTCCTATTTTCCTTTGAGTTGTTTCTTTAAATTACGGTAAACCTGTAATTTAAAGGGCATCAGAGGTTTTACACTAGTCTTTATTTCTAAAATGGTAAGGACTCACTTAATTGGCCCCTGTCTCTACAGAATAACTGATCAAGGATGTCTAGTATATTTTGTCTAGACTGTATTATTGTGTTTGTTAACTAGACAAATGTGTTTATCCATAGCTAATTCTGTAATGTCTTATTCTTTCAAATTTTATCTTTAAAGTCATTTCCCACAGTGCCTTGCTTAATGCTGGATATATTGTAGGTGGTCAGTAAAGACTTACTGATTAAATAAAAGAAATGGGAGGGGCACCTGGGTGGCTCAGTTGGTTAAGCGACTGCCTTCGGCTCAGGTCATGATCCTGGAGTCCCAGGATCGAGTCCCGCATCGGGCTCCCTGCTTGGCGGGGAGTCTGCTTCTCCCTCTGACCCTCCTCCCTCTCATGCTCTCTGTCTCTCATTGTCTCTCTCGCAAATAAATAAATAAAATCTTAAAAAAAAATTAAAAAAAAAATAAAAATAAAAATAAAAAAATAAAAGAAATGGGAAATTAGTGACATTATATCATTTGGTCTTATTGTTTTGTACACCTTTTTAGAAGCAGGCATGAAGGAGTTATTTTTATTATAAAAGTAATACATCTCCAGCTTTACTAAGGAGAAGCAGCCTGATCTTATGATTGATTTTTTTTTTCTTAGCTTCCTCCCAGATTTCTTTTTAAAGTAAAGCACAAGGGGCTGGGGGGATGGGGTAACTGGGTGGTGGACATTGGGGAGGGTATGTGTTGTAATGAGCACTGGGTATTATATAAGACTGAGGAATCACAGACCTGTATCCCTGAAACAAATAATACATTATATGTTAATTAAAAAAAAAAAAAGAAAGCACAAGCTGCAGTGTTGTGAGTGTGTGAGTGGATGGATAAATGAATGAATGAAGTTTTTGTGATAAATATAATTTGAATGAGTTCTTAAAGTTGTGTCTTCATTTTTATATATTCTGTTATATTCTGGCAGTGTGCTATGTCAGAAATATAAACACTCAAATCTGTAGCAGTCCTCATTCCCAATGATGAAGGACTGAGGGATTGTATACACTTCAGAGAAGGCTGGATATGGGTATTGTCATGGTGCATTATGTACAGTGGTGCTCAGTAACTACTGAGTGAATGTGCGCTTGCTCACCTGCCTACCAACGGGGTAGAGTGTGTTCTGAAGACCAGAACTTTAACATAGGAAGTACTGTATAAGAGCATCCATCCGATTATGAATCAAAACACATGGGTTTTAATTCTAACTTTGCTCTTCATTTAACTTTGTAATTTTGGACAAACCATCACACTTTTCTAGGTTTTCATTGGAATTCCTCAAATACAAAATGAAAGAATTGAGCAAGAGAAAGTAGATAATCTTTAAAGTTTTTCGCTCTTATGAATGCTGTACAAAATCTTAACACCTGACCTTTAACTGAAGCTCTCCACATTCACAAACCCTCTCACTTCCCTCTTTAAAAAAGCATAGCATTTAATCCCTGCATCACACTCTCCATTCATGGTTTGCTCTGTGGTATGCCCACACCTGTCTGTTCCTACCAGGTGAGTCATTGCTTTTCAAGAGCCTGTATCTATCCTAAAACTGTTTATGCTGGTTTTACTTGTTGTTGTATTTATGTAATTTAATGTTACAGTAAGTAATAAAATATGAATATAAAAAGTGATTTTTATGAGAACTACTTTAATGAAGGTGAATTTTTGAAAAAACTGCTGGATTGGATATAATGAGACAAGTGAAAAGGTGAGGGGAGGTGCTAGAAATCTAGGAGGATTCTGGACTCAGATTGCTTTGCAGGAACCTAAGATCCCTTACCACCCTGAAAAAACTGAAATTGAGTATTTCAGTTTTGGCTTTAGATGGTGCAGTAATGACTAAATTCAGCTGATGATCCATATTGAGAGAAAAGGCCTTGCTGTAAGAAACAGCTAATGAATATACTTTATATGCTTTGAGTTGAAATAAAAGATTACCTCTTTTAATGATTCTCCACTTGAAAAAATCAGCTTCTTTTGGTTGTGGACCAAGGTCGCATTAGGTGAGAGGGCTTTTACTGTCTTATGACCTCCATTGTGTTGTAGCCTTTTAAAAGATAACATGGTAGTAATTGTCCTATTTTAGGTCATAATGGTACTTTTAATTTATATGCCTTCTCTTCATATGGGATCTATATAAATACTCTTCTATCTCATATTAAAACCCAATTTTAATTCTGTTTTCTTCACAGAACATCCAGAAGATTCTTGGTCTTGCCCCTTCACGAGCTGCCACCAAGCAGGCAGGTGGATTTCTTGGTCCTCCACCTCCTTCTGGGAAGTTCTCTTGAAATCAAGAAGAACCCTGTAATTCCTGTCATTCTTTTGAAACATTCAAATTAGACTGACAACTATTTTGTAGCAAGAGCCATAGACAACCTTAGCACTTGGGCCACTTTCTAGTGCTGAGTTATTTCTAGCCTTTTTGGGTATGATTCAAATGAGAATGGCACCGAGCAAACATGATAGTACTTTCAGTCACAGATTAATTTTTAGAAAAATAAGTTTGTTGGTTAGATAAGTTCAGGCGTTGTTTATGTAATGAGAAGCAAATAGCATCTTTCTTGTTTGGCCTACATGGATATTTTCTGTGGGCCTGACTCTCAAGTCTGTGCTGTGTGCCATGTACCATGGAAATTGGCTCTCCATGAGCATTTAGAGATCTGGAAGAAAAATTTAGTTTGTGATATCTTAATTGGAACTATTTGTTGTACATTGTTTCCAAGCCAAATATATGACCCAGGATCAATAAAGACGCCAAAATTTTAGCTATTTCATCTACAAGGTGAGATCTGTTTTGTACCATATTCCTAGATACATGTTTTTAGTAATCTGAACATAAACATTGGCCAGGAAGAGCTAAACTCAAAGTTTCAAATGTACTATTTTATCATACTTGCCTTATAAGCTGACAATATAGAGTTGTCCTATTATAAGAAGTGGAAAGCATGAGAGGAAAGGAGAGAAGTAACTCATGGGAGTATAAAAATGAGGGCTTGGCATCCCTTTAAACCCTTGGGTGACTTACGGGATTCTTGGCAAGGCACTCTTAGTCCTCCCCTGGAGGCAAGGTTATAGTTAGAGGTAGGAAGTCTTGCAGAGCTTCCTTTTGGTCACAGTGGCCTTTAGTTCCTGCCGTGTTCCTTTGTAGAGGATGAGAGGATGCTTTTATCATGAACTTCCCCTGCCTAATCCCTGAAATTGGAAATCTTGTATGAAGATTCAAATACATACATTGATCAGTAGTCTCCTTAGATGCATGTGTTCTTCCAATGAGAGAAGACATGTTATTTGCAAAGTAACAACTGTGAAACTGATAGCAAACTTCTCAATGGCATAAAATCCAGAAGACAGTGGGATAATATCTTCAAAGCTGAGGAAAATAATTATCAGCCTAGAATTTTATGTACGGCGAAACCATAAGATTGGGGGCAAAACTGGGAGGCAGTATTTTCAGAGCTACAAAATCCAAGATAATTCTGAGCTTTTAAGGTTATGTTTCCGGGGCACCTAGCTCGCTCAGTCAGTAGAGCATGCAACTCTTGATCTCGAGGACATGAGTTCAAGCCCCATGTTGGGCATAGAGCATTCATATTAAAAAAAGAAATGTATATATATATATATTTCCAGGACAGAAAAGAATACCAGGAGGAAGGTGTAGGATATAAGAAACAATGGTCAACACAGATACTTATAAAATATATGGATAAATTTAAGTGTTTTATGGATTATCTAGTTAAGAATTGTTTCAAGAAAACCCCATAAGGTAACTACTGTTCTTACCCTCATTTAACAGATGAAGAAACTGAGGCAGGAGAGGTTAAGTAACTTGCTCACCATCACTTAGCTAGTGAGTGGCAGAGTTAGGATTTGGAGCGAAGCCACCTAAAGTTACATAGTCCGGGCTCTCCAGTCCCTCCCCATAGGCGTGCGGTGATTCTCTTCCCTCGGCTCTTATTTCTTCAGCTAGAGTACATGAGACATGAATTGGGGGCGGGGGGTGCTTGGTGGTTCTTGTTTCCTTAAAGCTATCGCATGGGTGGGAACACAGCAGAAGCTCAACAAAAGTAGATGAAATGGAACAGAAATCTTTATTTCTAGGTCACTTTGATCAGAAAGGATGCCTGATAATGGATGGCAATGATTTCTAACAGTCTTTTCCCCGCGTCAATGACTGTTCCAGGCAAAATAATAGTGAAAAGAATGATCATGACAAAAATGATGGTCATGATAAGTGATGACAAAAATGACGGAATCTCTAAAATAAAACAGAAAAGAGAAGGAACCACACTGAAAATTCTGCCAATGCCTTTGTAAAGTGAGAATATATAATCCATCCTACCACCTACCTCCTTAGGTTTTGATGAGAGTGCTTTCTAATTAAATTTCTTATGGACCAGGTTTTCATAAAGTGGATTTCAATAGAAGAGGGTGAATAAGAGGGAGAGTAAAAAGGAAGGAGAGTAACATCTATTCACCCTATTTCTAAAACAGCACAATAGGTGTATTACAGAAGAGTAAAGCTACCACATCACGAGAATGTAAATTAAAGGACGTATTAAGGCCTATGCAACCTCACAATTAGTTTTTTTTTTTTTTTTAAAGATTTTATTTATTTATTTGAGAGAGAGAGAATGAGAGAGAGCAAGCACATGAGAGGGGGGAGGGTCAGAGGGAGAAGCAGACTCCCTGCCGAGCAGGGAGCCCGATGCGGGACTCGATCTAGGGACTCCAGGATCATGACCTGAGCCGAAGGCAGTCGCTTAACCAACTGAGCCACCCAGGCGCCCACAATTAGTTTTTTTTAATTACTTGCCCTGAACAGTTTTCAAGACTAGTCATTTGGATGATGACCTTTCAAGCCAGACGAGCCTCTGAACATCTCTTAAAATGTATGACTTGGCTACTGGACCTATGTAAAGGATAGTTGTCCCTTTTCTAGTTTAAGGGAAAAAAATCAAGCATTTTTAATGCTGTGTATTAGCCTACTCAGGTTTCAGTCATAATATGCTAAAGCAGTAAACTTTCAAAAAAAAAATGCAGGTAAACCTGAATTTATTAACAGATAGCATTCCAAAATCTAGGTCAGTTTGGAAATTGGAAAGCAAATGGGTGTAGGTACTCATGTGCCCTTGAGCAGACTGTGGTCCCTCTTCTCCCATGTAAATCATCCTCCAGTGGGGTCAGGGACATACAATGACATCAGTGGATTGATGAGCATACAGAATTCCCTTACATCCAAATCAAAATCATTTTGCCGCACACTAGTATGTAGTAGGGTTTTTTTCAGTATACTTTCTTTTTTTGCATTAATTCTGCTTAAGTTATAGTCTTTTAATTTACTTTTACCCTTGAGTTTTTAAACTTTTTAGAATGGAAAAAAGTCTCAAAAACAAAAGTCTTAAAAAGTATAAAGAACACTGAGATACCCATTATTCAACAATTACTAACTCATAGCCAATCTCATGTCTACCCCTGCCTGCCTCCTGTAGTATTTTGAAGCAAATCCTAGGCATCCCATCTTTTATGCATAAATATTTCAATGCTTTTAAATATGTGTGTACGTGTACATATAATCTTAACATCATTTACGTACCTAAAAAATTGATAATTCCTTGATACCATAAATTGTCTAAAGATGTCAAAATTTGTTGCAATCTTTTTTGAATGAAGAGCCAAATAAGATAACTGTATTGCAGTTGGCTGATAAGCATTGTAAATTTCTTCCAGTCTGTTGTAGCAGTTTTCAAACAAGAGTGTATCAGAATCCCCTACAAGGCTTTTTAAAACAGTTTCTGATTCTAAGTCTGGGGTGGAGCTTGAGAATTTGCACTTTTCACAAGTGCAAGGTGATGCTAATGCTGTAGGGTTTGGAGCCCACTCACATTTTAGCTCCCCACTGTCTCTGTCATTTTCCCCCTTGCAATTTATTTATTGAAGAAACTGAGCTGTTTACCCTGTAGAGTTTCCCTCAGTTTGGGTTTTACTGATCGCATGCCTGTTTATTCTTGCCGGCACTTGTCGATGGGAAGAGAATACCATGTGTGGACGCCGCTGGGTTCAGGTCCTCATCACTGTCCCGAGTTTCCCTGCAGGAGCCTCCCAGGCTGTCTCCCTTAGTCTGGCCCGTTGTCCATCCTGTCATGGCAATGTCTTTCTATAATGTAAGTCTAACTGTGTTGCTTCTCCAAGGAAATTTGTCCAGTGGCTCCCGGGAACCTCTAAGTAAACTATTTGGCACAGGAAACCATCCCAGTCTGGATCTCTAGCCCCCACTCACACCCTGATAAACCTAGGCTCCAGTCAAGCAGAATTTATTTTAAGAATACTTCATTTTTCACAGTCTTTTTGGACTTTATTACCCTTGTTTTCTCTGCCTGGAATGTTCTCCCGCTTACTTGTCTGATTTCCTCCTATTCCCTTCTAGACTCTGCTCAAGCATCATCTCCTCCTAAGTTTTCTTTGACCTTTAGACAGCCGGTTCTTTCTCCTCTCTGTATCTCTGTTTGTGTTTTTCATATATGAATCACTTATTAAAAATGGCCAAGTGTCGTAACTTTCTAAGTCTCAACTGCCTCATCTGGAAAATGGGGTTAATATACTCCAGTCAGAGCTCCCTGATCCAACCTTCTCTTATCCAAGTCTTTCCCTGCATCCTCTCCATTCTCTCTGCAAAGCACACTGACTGATGCGCACAGCACATCGAATGCTCTTAGCCATGCTTATGCACTTCAGCTCCCACCTGTGAATTGTGGAACGTTATTTGTTTTGTTAATTTTAATCACATAAATTGACAAAATATTAGGCGAATTAATATGAATGCAAAAAGAATTGCATCTATGAAAACTGAATGGTTTGGAATGACTCAATAAAAGCAAGTTGCTGAACATAATTGTTTTGACTTATTTGTGGGTGAAAGAAGAGAGACTGAAAAAAGTAATAATTTAGAAAGATTCAGCCCTTCTATCCTTTCTCAGTGTTTCAGTTCACAGTTCCACATTACGGAAGCAAAAACTGGAAATCAGAGGTGATACATTTTGGTTTTAAAACATTTTATCTTTGGAAAGCATCCACCATAAAACATGGGATTTTTATCATTACAAGTTCTGTTTAAATTCTTCCAATTTTTAAAATGGTTCTTTCGGGCGCCTGGGTGGCTCAGCTGGTTAAGCGACTGCCTTCGGCTCAGGTCATGATCCTGGAGTCCCGGGATCGAGTCCCACATCGGGCTCCCTGCTCGGCGGGGGGTCTGCTTCTCCCTCTGACCCTCCCCCCTCTCATGTACTCGCTCTCTCTCATTCTCTCTCTCTCAAATAAATAAATAAA
This sequence comes from Neomonachus schauinslandi, assembly GCF_002201575.2. Lineage (NCBI taxonomy): Eukaryota > Metazoa > Chordata > Mammalia > Carnivora > Phocidae > Neomonachus > Neomonachus schauinslandi. The sequence continues at coordinate 9,132,950 of NC_058408.1, read as the reverse complement.
ATCTTTAAATAAATAAATAAATAAAATGGTTCTTTCATATTACTGCTAAAAAGTATGCATGGAAAACAAAATAAATATAATAATTCTTTGGAATAAATGGGCCAGTCATGCATGATCAAAACAAAACCAAAAAATGAAAACAAAAACAAAAAAACAAAACGAAAACCCCACAAAAACCCCAAAACCAGTGGGACTCCAAACAATAGGCCCACACTCAAGGGAAATGCCTTGGCCCTACATCAAAAGTGAATGGGTATGTATTTGTTTTAAGTTAAAAGTGTCTGAAGTACATAAAATATTTTTGTGTGTGTGATTCTATTCTGTAATTGACTTTTTAGGTCAGAACAGCTCAGCCGCACCAGGCTAGGTGCAGGGATTAATACTACATAGAATCCTCTAGGAGAAGAATGAGCAACATTAATGACTGTAATGTTTATTGCAATAGAAGTAGCTACACAGAGAGAAAGGAACCATTGATTCTCTTTGGCAAGAATTTTGGGTACTGGTCAGCAAAAATTAGTAAAAACCCTTGCCTTCAAGGAGCATCGAGTGTAGATGGGGCAGCCCTGGAATAAATCCACGAAGTATGCTAAGTAGAGAGAACACTACCTGCTTCAGGAGCAGAGAGGAGGACGTCTAACAGTTTGGCAAGAGCCAAATTCTGAAGGGTTTATTGGAGGTGGCAGAGAAAAAGATGGAAAAGCATTGGAGACAACAAATAATGTAGACTAATGTACAAAAAAGTAAGCAGGCAAGAAACAGTCGGTAGCTGAGGATGACTGGATCATTAGGGAGAAATGGAGAACTGACAAGTTGCGTGGTCTCTCCATGATTAGCTAAGGGGTTTAGTTTGAGATCCCCAAGAAGCCAGTGAGTACAAGCAGAGAAGTGGCATAATCAGATGCACAGTTTTAGGTCACTCTGGTGGCAGGGTGGACATAGATTAGAAAAGGCAAGCCTTTGGACAGGTTTGGAGGCCAACCACTCACCAAATACTAAGCACCTACTGTGTGCCAGGGGACACTGTGGTCACCAAAAATACACAGTTACACTTTGACGAGTTCCAATCTAGTGAGGGAGGTAGATGTCAAATCGTCAGACAAGTGAACATCTAGTTACAAAAATTGTTACAAGTAATTCCTGTGAATCACTGAATATAACAGTGTGACTGGAGTATATGACTGACTGCCTAGCGTTCCTTCTTCTGATAACGGTTTCCTCTGGGGAACCATACCTCCCCTACTCCATGTGGTATGTCCTGTCGGTCACACCTTCCCTTGAAGATGGCGTAGAACCAAGGCTAGCCAGTTAGAGTATTCTGTCCTCCTGGCGCCAGTGACTGGGCTCCAGACTGGGCATATGGGCCAAACAAAACTAATCAGGAACTACTCTAATATTTGATAGGTGGGTCAAAGGAAAGAGAAGGCCTCTGATCCTTTTGGATCACAAGCTGTAAGTACATAGGCTTGAACCATTCACCATTCTTTCTGATGAATGTAGAGAATGAATGGATGAATCCAATACACATAAAGAATGAATCCAATAAACATAAAGAAGTAGAGAAGAGGTGTGTGTGTGAGCAGGGCGACTTTGACAACATTATTTGAACCCCTAGATCTAACTGCCTAAAGCTGAAGCCACATTTGAACTTCCCAGGTACACTGAAGGGAATAGAGGAGGAGGAACACACTTTGGGGTAAATAATGAGTCCATTTATTTTTAAGATTTTTTAACTATTTGAGAGAGAAGGAGCATGAACAGGGATGGAGGAAGGGGCAGAGGAAGAGGGAGAAGCAGACTCCCGACTGAACAGGGAGCTCGACATGGGGCTTGATCCCAGGACCCTGGGATCATGACCTGAGCTGAAGGCAGACGCCCAACCGACTGAGCCACCCAGGCGCCCCATATGAGTCTATTTAGACAAAATGAATGAAAGAAGCTTGTGGGATAGCGAGGCGGGAATGCCTAATGGAGTCTGGATGTATGTTTCTGGCAATCAGAAGGGAAATCAAAGAGTTATGTATTTGGGAGTCATCAAAATGCCAGTGAAAGTTGAAGTCATAGGTTTGGCTGTGATCTATGAGGAGGATCTATAGACTGTGAAGGCAGAAGACCAAATCCTGGGGGACATTATCATTTAAAGGAAAAATAGAGACAGAGATGTCAACACAAAATAACAAGAATACCCAGGAGAAACGGAGGCTTCTTGAGCTGAAGATGAATAACGTTAAGATGTGGGCACCCTTGGTTCTTCTCACACACATTCCCCACACCCAACCAAGTAGCATATTCTCTTGGCTTTGCTTTTCTCATTCCCTCCACTGTGGCCTACAATCACCTCCCACCCAGCTTATTGCATTAGCAGCCTGGCTGGTCCATTTGCTTCCACTCTTTTTGTAAGGTAGCAACAATGTGTGATTCCTTTAAAAAGTAAGAGTGTGTAACTCTTCTGCTCAAAACTCTCCATTGGCTCCCTGGATTAGTTTGCTACAGCTACTATAACAAAGTACCACAAACTGAGTGGCTTAAACAACAGAAATTAATTTTTTTTAAGAGTAGGAAGTCTTGGGGCGCCTGGTTGGCTCAGGTCACCATCTGAGGGTCATGGGATCAAGCCCCGCATTGGGTTCTGCGCTCAGCATGGAGTGTGCTTATCCAACTCTCCCTCTGCTCCTCCCCTAGAAGATGCCCGGCCTCTCCAGTGCTCACTGGCTGGATCTGGGTCACATGCCCATCCCCAAACCCATCAATGTCAAGGGGAATAAGATCCCTGGTTGGTTCAGTCTACTCACGATTTGTCCTAGTTATATGAGGGGAGTTTGCTAGCCTGGGAAAAGGGAGAAATGGCTTTTGCGTAGGTTACTAATATTAAGCGGTATGGATGATGATTTAGAGAGGCCATTCAAGGGAGAGATGGGCTGCTGTGGGGGCCATCGGGTCCTTGCGGAGCCGGCAGGCCCTCAGACTCTGTACCTTGCTCTCGCTGCCACCTGGTGCAGGGAGATTTCCATCATGACCGATATCCACCCAGCCCCAAGTTTTGGGGGCACAGGATAAAGCAGCTTGGTGGTCAGAATTTCAAAAATGCCATAGCTGTTTGAATCTGTGAACCGCATTCTTGCATTCCTTCTTTGTTGCATGGGTTTGCTTTCTCTAGTTTTCTAACTTTTGGGGAGGGGGGCGCTCAACCTACTGCTTATGTGTGTGCGCCACCTAGTGATGGTAACTGGCTCTGCCAGCTGGCTAGGGGCATAATGGGCTTTGTTCTTGGAGCTACCTCTCCACTGTGCGTGGCAAGGGAGGCAGGGAGAATGGACCACACACACCAAGAGGATTCTAGAATGGGTGTAATGGGGCCAATGGGAGGCTCCCTATGGTTGAGCTTAAGACACAGACCTCGTAGATGCATGGCAGGTGTATTAACATTTTCCATTCCTAGACCCTCCTTCTGTCACTCCTCAAGCCTTTCAACATCTTTCCATGAAAAAAAAAAACACACATACACACAACGAAAACAATAAAAAAGGTTTGTTCCTCCCTCGACATGGCAACCACCCTTAAAAATAAGAGAGAAAGGGGCACCTGGGTGGCTCAGTCAGTTAAACATCCAACTTTCAATTTCGGCTCAGGTTGTGATCTGGGTGGCTCAGTCAGTTAAGCAGCCAACTCTTGGTTTCAGCTCAGGTCATGATCTCAGGGTCCTGGTGATGTAGGAAAGAAGGTTAGGGTTTGAAGCCAACAGCCAAGTAATAATTCTTGAGATGTCTTTGGTGCAAAAAGGTGATTCTATTCTAAAGCACAGGGACAGGACCCGTGGCCTGAAAGAGCAGCAATGGGGTCATGAGAAGTGGCACGTTATATACTTCCAAGTTGGGAAGGGGTTAGGGAGAGCGTAAATCTCTAAGGAATTTTGGAAGCAAGGTTTCCAGGACCTTGAGAGGGCTAGCTATTGTTGGGAAAAGGGCGTTTATTACCATCTAATAAAACCTTCGTCACAAACCTTCAGATGTATATCGGTGGACCATATGCTTGGGGGATGATTGCCAACACTTATCTTGGGGGGTAGAGATAAAGGAAATTTCCAAAGGAATTTTTATATGTTAAAGTAGACTTACAGGATCCTGGGGCAGGGAAGGGGGGTGTTCAGGCTAAGATTGCCTTTTGCCCTTAGCCAAGTGTCAACATCAAGGCAGTTGAGTCCCTAGAGGGATGCACTCTGCCTGTTTCAAGGACTTGTCAATGGGTTGTAGGTAGTAAGGAAATTTAGTTATTTTTTATTTTTTTTTAAGATTTTATTTATTTATTTGACAGAGAGAGACATAGCGAGAGCAGGAACACAAGCAGGGGGAGTGGGAGAGGGAGAAGCAGGCTCCCCGCCGAGCAAGGAGCCCAATGTGGGGCTCGATCCCAGGACCCTGGTATCATGACCTGAGCCAAAGGCAGACGCTTAACGACTGAGCCACCCAGGTGCCCCGGTAGTAAGGAAATTTAATAATTTTTCTTCTGCCTTTGTTTCCCACATCACTGGGATCAAGCCCTGCTTCGGGATGCTCAGCAGAGAGTCTGCTCGAAGATTCTCCCTCTCCCTCCTCCCCCCCCACCTGCCCATGCTCTCATGCTCTCTCTCTAAAATAAATAAATCTTTTTTAAGAAAGTTTTTCTTGGGGCGCCTGGGTGGCTCAGTCGTTAAGCGTCTGCCTTCGGCTCAGGTCATGATCCCAGGGTCCTGGGATCGAGTCCCACGTCGGGCTCCCCGCTCTGCGGGAAGCCTGCTTCTCCCTCTCCCACTCCCCCTGCTTGTGTTCCTGCTCTCGCTATGTGTCTCTCTGTCAAATAAATAAATAAAATCTTAAAAAAAAAAAGAAAAGAAAGTTTTTCTTTATTTATTTGTCAGAGAGAGAGAGGGCACAAGTAGGGGGAGCAGCAGAGGGAGAGGGAGAAGCAGGCTTCCCATGGAGCAGGGAGCCCGATGCGGGGCTCGATCCCAGGACCCCGGGACCATGACCTGAGCTGAAGGCAGACGCTTAACCGACAGAGCCACCCAGGTGCCCCTAAAGTAAATAAATCTTAAATAAAATAAAATAACACCTAAAACACGGGCATTGGCTTAGTAGATGCCTAGCAGGTTAGGAACTGATATCACCGGCTGAAAAGCTGGTGCTTTGGCAAAACGTTGGTGGAATGGTTTCTGTGGTAACTTGAAAGGCAGATACAGTTCCTATTGTGCCAGTATTTCTAGAGTAGGTGGTTGGAATGAGCCAGAAGGTATGAGGTGGCTGCTTCTTGCTGTTTTTAGCTAGGTATTACTAGGAAGAAAGGAGCTCAGATTAGACTCTACGGGTTTTGAAGCAGAAGAAGGGAACGAAGAGTCCAGAATTTGGGACCCTGTAGATATTGAAAAGCCAACTGCTTCAATAGCATAAATAGCAAGGGACAAGACTTGTTGGCCTTGTCTCAGCAGCCTCTCATTAAGACATCTCAGGCCAACAAAGATCTCATTCCAATCTTGCCCAGTTGTTTCAGGCGGTTTCAAGGCAGGTGCCACTAAATTGAGAAAGAGGAGCTTAGGGGCAAGGAAGCCTGTCATGAAACAGGTTAAGGACTCCGTCTAGAAAAGACCTCTGTGTATGGCTCCTGACACATGGACTGGATAGAAGCAAACAGAGTAAATAAATGCCTTGTATGTTTTTGAAGTGAGAGTATTCCCGAAGAAACCACAGGGAGCCTGGCTGAAAAAAAGTGTTTGTTAAAACAAATCTTGTGCTCCCAAACTTGCAGACATCAGGGTGCGAAAGTCAAATAGTCCTCCAGAAGGCACTCTCCTTAGCACCTGCTTGAGGATTTCTATTCCTCACAGGTTTCTAGTATTTTAAATAGGACGTGTTTTGCTGTAGTTAATGTTTCTTCTGCTTGAAGTTCATCGAACTTCTTGGATTGCTAAATTTATAGTTTTCATGAAATTTGGAAAAATGTTAACCATTATTTCTTCGAATGTTTTTCTTTCCACCTCCCAATGCCCCCACTTCTGAGATTCCAGTTACATATATGTTAGGTCACTAGATAGTGCCCCACAGCCCAGAAATGCTCTGTTTATTGTGTTTTCCAGTTTTCTCTTTGTGTTTCATTTTGGAGAATGTCTACTGCCATGTCTTCAAATCCATTAATCTTTTTCTCTGCAGCATCTGTTAATCCCATTTGGTATGTTTTTAAATTTCAGATATTATGTTTTTCGTCTCCAGAAGTTTGATATAGATCTTTCATATATCTTTTCCTCCTTATCATGTTTATTTTTTCTTCTACCTTCATAAGCATATTGAGTACTTTTTTTTTTAAAGATTTTATTTATTTATTTGACAGAGAGACAGAGAGAGAGGGAACACAAGCAGGGGGAGCGGCAGGCAGAGGGAGTGTGAGAGGGAGAAGCAGGCTCCCCACCGAGCAGGGAGCCCGACGCGGGGCTTGATCCCAGGACCCTAGGATCATGACCTGAGCCGAAGGCAGCTGCCTAACCAACTGAGCCACCCAGGCGCCCCTTTATTGAGTACTTTTATAATAACTTTTAACATCCTTGTCTATTAATTCTGTCATCTGTGGGGTTTCTGGGTCTTTCTTTTGATTGATTTCTCTCCTGGTTGTTTGCATGCATGATAATTTTTGGATGGCTCTAGACATTCTGGATTATACTTTTTTAGGTGCTAGACTTTGTTGTATGCCTTTAAATATTTGGGGGTTTTTGTTCTGGGGCACAGATGAGTTACTTGGAATTGATTCGGTCATTCTGAGACTTGCTGATAAGCATTGTTACAGCAGACCCAGAGTAGCCACTGGGGCTAATGTGACCCCACTATTGAGTCAATATCCTTCTGAGGACCCTACACAATGCCCTCTCTTATAAGGTCTTTCTATTCTGGCTGGTGGGAACACAACAATTCCCAGTCCCATATGAGCTCAAGGGATTTTCCTGCTTATTCCTTTCTGGTGGGTGTTTCCTCGGCCCTGAATTGTCTCCTCCCTACTGAGTACCATAGTCGTACTCTATAGTACTATATATGAGTACTCAGCCTTCAAATCAAGGGCACTCTCTGCCAATCTCCAAAGCTCTCTTTGTATAGCTCCTTCCTCTTTAGCCCCCTTCACATTCTAGAACTGGAAATTCTGTCTCCTTGTTCAGGAAGATGGCTGGCCTCTATTTGGGTTCCCTCTCCCTGCCCTGTGGCCTGGAAACTCTTTTTAGGCAGACAGCTGGGAAGCTTGAAGGGCTCAGTTCAGGCCACTATCCTATGTTACCTGTTGTCCTATATCTGTAAATTATTGTTTCCTATATTTAGCCCAGTTTTCTAGTTGTTTAAGACAAGAAGATATATGTGGTCCCTGTCATTCCATCATCACTGGAAACAGAAGTGTCAACACCCACTTCAGATGAGGACATGGAGGAGAGCAGATAAAACAGTACTACAGTCAAGGACTTAACATTCTCTGGGTTCTCTCAGATCTTTTTTTTTCTTCTTATCTTTATTGAGGTATAATTGACAAATATTGTATATATTTAAGGTGTACGACCTGATGTTTTGATATAAGTATACACTGTGAAATAATCACCACGATCAAGCTAATTCACCTGTGCATCTTCTCACATCGTTCTCATTTTCCGTGTGTGTGTGTGTGTGTATGTGTCCCCATCCTTCTGACAAAGCGAGGGACTGACCTGGACCGCCTAGGAGCCTACGCCACCGAGTCTCCCAGACCCTGCCCCTCACCTGGAGGCCCTTAAGCGGGGATACGCCCCGGGGTGACGGGCATCCGTTCTCCCTGCCTCCCCGCAGCCCCGCCCCGCCCCGCTCCGCCGGCCCCGCCCCGCCCCGCCGGCCCCGCCCCGCCCCGGCGGCCCCACCCCGCCCCCGTCGGCC